>NW_020226894.1:0-13981 GCF_003070985.1 Temnothorax curvispinosus
CGCGAGACTGTTATGTATCTTTACCCAAGAATACGAATCTCAATAATTGCTACCGTGTCTCATGATCAGCGAGTGTAGCTGATCGCAGCGAGCGCCCTACTTAACGCCCGCGTCGGACGGTGAGTTGCGCCGCCCCTGCCTACCTTCTGTACGCGCCCTGTTATTCGCTAAATATTTTCTCCAGTAATTCAAAAAGTAAGTTTCGGACAAAATTTTTGTACAGAAAAAATTGTCTTAAAATCATTTCAAGAATACGTCTTTACAAGGACGCGGGGTTGTTCTGAATCACCCTGTATAGGATCCCCTTAATGTTATATATATGATAGAAATCTTTCTCCTCGCCGATAAGTATATAAAAACCTGATATATTTACCTACTGGATCGATAAAAACGCACGCGTGATTTATCGGATCAGAGCCATCTGTACTCAAAAACGTGAAAGTGACATTTTGAGAACGACATGAGAACGATGTATCTTAAAAAAAGTCCGTATCTTAATGTAAAATTTTCAGATTCGGACTTTGCGTCGCGATATCTCCGCTCGTACGGCACGAGCGGAAAAATAAACTGTGCCAGACTTGAGTTAAGCTCAACAGGGTCTTCTTTCTCCGCTAATTTTTCCAAGCCCGTTCCCTTGGCAGTGGTTTTGCTAGATAGTAGATAGGGAGTGGGAATCTCGTTAATCCATTCATGCGCGTCATTAATTAGATAACAAGGCATTTGGCTATTTACTTCACGCCCTTAGCGCGTTTTCCCGCTTCGAATCAGTGCGGTCCCTGAGAACAACGGGTCCTGGCTCGAGCGATCCTGCAGGTTCATTGGATCGCTCCTCTGCGCAACAGGATACCCAAACAAGATATGCAATTCAGCATAACTTTCGTTCTTACTACAGACAGTATCTATTGTCGACTTGGTCCACCCCCACAACGCCCCCACTCCTAACCATCCAGCTAACCCCAGCCCCTGAGAATCCAACACCTCCTCGGCAGGGCCCCGGATTCCGGGTGGGCCTCCCCGCCGCCCTCAGTACTCGTGTCGAGCCCAGCTCACGTGTGACGAGTCGCCGTCGTGAGTACCACTCACTACCATGTGTCGCATTAGCTGATTATTTAATAGGTGTAAGATACATGGTGGCCCAAAATACCTATTTATTACCCTGACAAGAATTTATGCCCGATAGCACTGGCCAAGGCCAGCCGTGCACCCACGGTGTGCACTCATATAGCTTGAACCCCGTTCGTTACCCGGTAAGCCGGGTACCCGGCGAGCGCCAACTTGAAGGTGAGGCAGACTTGAAGTTTTAAAATCAGGTTGCGCCTCCTTGCGAACAAGCAACTACAACTCCACAGACAGAGAAAGTGGGGCAGGCTTTCCTTAAGAGAGTCATAGTTACTCTCGCCGTTTATGCGCGCTTGCTTGAATTTCTTCACATGGACATTCAGAGCACTGGGCAGAAATAAATCACATTGCGTCAACACCCGCGAGGGCCATCGCAACACTTTTATTACATAATTCAAACCCAAGCTATCGATTAGGTCTACTTAGAACTTGATCGGTTGAGCGGTTATTGAGATCTAATAATATCGAGTGCTCGCAACTCGTCGCGTCGCGTAAAAGAGTCACGGTGCGGTCTCGCTTCGCGTATAGTTAGTGTGAGACACTACCGTGTCTCTTGATTTTTTTGGCAACTTTTATAAAAAAGTCATTTCTTAACTTATGGATTTTTAACTTATCACGCGAAGCGAAATTCACCCCACCCTTTGCTTACAGGGCGAAACTTCAAAAATGATCCACCTTTGATTTCGATAAAACTTTGTGAAAAGCTAAAGCCATTTTTAAGATAAAATGGTAAAAAAGAATGGTAAGTGTGGTAATTATTTAGGGGAGCAATCTCCTGCAACCTTGACCTTGACATATATTATAGAGAGCATTTTCTTGAATAATCTTGTAAAGGTTTTAGCCACTATTTATTAAAAAATATTAAAAAAAAGTTTAAGAAATATAACACGTGCTAAGGAAAACAACTTGCTGATATGTGTGTACACTTGTACAAACAGTACACGTGTAAGTGGGGGAAGGGCAAAGCCCTTACTACTGCAGCAGGGTGGACTTTGTTTCGCATGGAAAGTTGAGAACCCGAACCGTACAATAACAAACCTTGTTTTGCTTTGTAAGCAGGGGGTGCGATAGGGTGGACCTCGCATCGCGTAAAAAGTTGGAAACCTATATGAACATGTTTTCAATGCCTTTTGAATTAACATGAACGCAACTCCTAAGCCGGTATTCATAGTCAGATCCAGGGTTGGGTAGTAATTAGTTGTAACGATGCGACCCAAAACACATCGTACCCGGCGAACATCAGCCGGATGCCGCCCGGCCGAACATCAGCCAGGCGAGGAAAGGCACGGTGTGCCAGTTTTTAAATGATTCCGCGTCCGAAAGGTCCACGTGTAAGTGGGTTTACAAGACTTACAAGACTTACAAAGACTTATCGCGGCTACCGACTCGGAGCACCGAGCGGTACCGAGAGCCGCCGAACGCGATCGCGGCATCGGGGCATCAGTAATGCCCGACCACCGCCGCGCCGATCCATTCCGGCGCTCGCGATTGCCGTCGCCGCTACCCCCGACGTCACCCGGCGGCATCGAGGGGTATATACACCCGCGTCTTTTTGACGGAGACTAGATTCCGCCGTGAGTCAACAATCTGATCCGACCGATCATCCGCTGCTCCCAGACTCCGAAATCCTAAACCGAAGATGCCTGAGGTAGAGAGATGCTCTCTGGTTCCATCGAGTAACGTATCTCGACGGTCGACTCAATCCTGACCAGTTTCTTATTATTGCCGCAATTCAGTCTAGAGAGTTGCTCTCTGGGCTCGCTGAGGATCTCAGCCGCCCGATAAAACATCTCCATCCAGCTTTACGACCGCGAACCAGGATATAGAGTTGTTCTCTACACTCGCCGAGAGTTTCGGCCGCCCGGTACAGCCTCCTGCATGACGAATCGTCGCGCCCCAGTACAGAGAGCCGCTCTTTATATTCGCTGAGAGTCTCAGCCGCATGATACCGTCTCCGTCACTCGGTAACCGCCGCGAACTAGGATAGAGAAGTGCTCTCTACGCTCGCCGAGAGTCTCGGCCGCCCGGTGTCTCCTGAAGCCCAATAATACGTTATCCCGCCGTTCGGGAACTCCGAACACGACGATTCGAACGCCCGAGGCCCGCGTCGACCGTCATCGTATCACGATACCGCCTCGCACGAATCCGCGCTCCCGCGCCGACCGTCGACGTGTCATTGTGTCATATCCTGCGAGCCCGCGAGTCCGCCACGTATCATCGCTCACGTATCCCGCGTCACTACGCGTTCACACGTCCGGCTGTACGCTGCATTGTACATAACGTTCCGTTTCGAAATCCCCGTATTATCTCAGATCTTTGTATATCGTTCCGTCTCGACATCCGCGTATTATCTATATCTGTATATCGATTTCGCTCAACATCCGCGTATTATACATGTCTGTATATCGATTCCGTCTCGAAATCCGCGTATCATATCTAATGTATCACACCGTAATTCTCGTATTATTAATAAACCATTGTTTTTAACTTTTTCTAAAACCGAGTCTTGTGTCTTCCTCCACGCCTATTCTGAATCCTGACCAGCCGCAAGTTAGATCCGCGCTTCGAAAGATAGGTTGTTTTATGGCGCCCGACTCAAATCCTGGATCCTCAGATTGCCTAAGCGCAGATTGCGCTTTGAGTCGGTTGCCGCGGTTAGTCATTCGAGGACTTTTTGGACGTGCAATAAATCGTTTAAAAATTGGCACACCGTGCCCTTCATCGCCCGGCGGGAAGGCTGATGATCGCCGGGTGCGATACGTTTCGGGGCGTATCGTTACATCACCTTCCCTTTTTAGGAGCGTTATTAATCCTGGTACAATCCTCCGGACGGTCCGCATGGTTCCAGTTCGGTTGAATCGCATGTGCCATCGATGGCCTGAAGACCGCGTTTTCCATTCACGCGTCACGTGGGCGGATTTGTGGGGCACCATGATGATGTGACGGTTTTATCTTCATCGGGATTGGTGGCGGTAGTTCCGGGCCCAGTGGTAGTGCAGATGGCGGTTCGTTGGTGGCTAGTGGATCCGGTGTCGACAGCGGAGCCGGTTGGGTCGCTCTTCGGGCCCGATAGGTCGCCGCGGTGATTCGCCTGTGGCGAGTCGGTGCTGGTGGTGGCGGGGTCGTCAGCCACTCCAGTTTCCGTCGTTGCTGCTGGTCCGATCGCTGGACCACGCATTCGACCGTCGGCACGTTTTTGCGTGTCGGCAGAGCGGCGGCGGGTTCTAAGCTCTCGGTGACGGCGGTGGCGGCGGTGGCGGCGGTGGCGGCGGTGGCGGCGGTGGCGGCGGTGGTGAACAACAATCTTGTCCACGTGGCCTGGAATCCCGGGTAGGCTGGGTCGTACGTTATGGGCTCGACAAGGAGCTCGTTTATCTCGTCTACTATATCCTGTTCGAGTTCGGTAGTCTCCATGAAGGAATCGGAACTCGAATATTTCGCTCCGTCTGCGGGGCTCGCTTATATTTCGGATTTTTGGAAGGTGTTAGGGAGGGGGCGCATGGTATAATATCCGGTGTCATCCTCGGTGTCGTCGTCGGGGTCGACGGTGTTTTTCTCGGCGTCCATTTCGGCGTTGTTTTCATTTTCGGTTTCTTTGATTGGAGGGGTGGGGAGGCTCTGAGGCGGTTTTCAGATCTTGTACATGGATATGTCGTATCCATTTTTTGCTTTTATTGCGCAGATCTACGATTACAAGGAATACTTCGAGGGGGCCTCGGAATTTTAGTGCGAGTTTCGCGTTAAACGTTGCGGTTTTATTGGAGAGTGGATATTCGCGTTTCCACACTTATTCTCCAATTTTTAGTTTCCATGCTCGCCGCCGTAAGTTGTAATGTTTTTGATGACGCTGGAACGCGTGCACAAGATGTATCCGCGCGAGTTTGAAGGCCTCTTCAAAATGTCGGCGCGTTTCGTCGGGAGGGAGTGCGGCGGCGGTATTCGGTAATGCGTTTTGGTTGAAAGGGGATACTGGCTCGCGCCCGTAGATCAGGTAGACGGGAGTGTATCCCGTTGCCTCGTGCAGCGTCGTATTTAATGCAAATTGTAATTAGGGTATTTGCTTGTCCTAATTACGATGATTTTTGTCAACGTATTGCCATATCATGGTTTTGATAACGCGATTAATTTGTTCTACCGGGTTACAATGCGGCGCGTGCACGGGCGTGCATGCATGCACGTGATGTGCGGCTAACTCTAGTTTCGCGGACCGGAGCTGCGTTCCGTTGTCCGATAGTATTACATTGGGACACCCGTGACGGAATAGTATCGCTTCTGCGATGTAACGGCCCTTCTCTTAGTAACGGCGGGGGCTAGGGCGTAGAGGATGCATTCTTAGCCATTTCGAAAATCGGTTAGGAGCCAGGTATGCCCTTTCTTCGAGCGCGGTAACAGCCCTAATGTCAGATTTAATGTCACTTGCTGCCAGTGGCGTACGACGGAAGTGGCGTGGAGCGTACCTGCCGGGTCTGAGCTACTTTATGTTTCAGGCACTTTGGAGAATTTCGAACGTATCGCGCTATCTCCCGTAACATGCCAGGCCAATAATAATGTTGCGTGACGTGGGCAATTGTTTTGGTTATCCCGAGATGTCCGGCTGCAGACGCGTAGTGGTTTCGGGGAAGTATTTCGAGTCGGTGGTCCTTGGCCACACATTCTTTCCACTGGCTCTCGGCGGAGACTTCTTTAAAGTCGAGTTCGTGAAGCACGTGACAGAATAGTCTCCCCCTCCTCTTATGTCGTAGTTCGGATGTTCGCGTGGAGCGTTTTGCACGGCGCGCATTGTTTGGGTACCAGGATCAGCGAGGTGGGGAAGTGACAGCGGCTGTCGTGAACTGGCGGGATAGCGCGTCTGCGACCCGGTTAAGGGCTCCCTTTCGGTACCGGATTTCGAGGTCATATTGCTGGAGCTCGAATACTGAACGGCCCAGCCTCTCGGTGGGTGCGTCAAGTTTCTGCAGCCATCAAAGGAACATTGGTGGTCAGTGAGAACGGTAAACGAGTACCCCTCGAGATAGTCCCGCATGCGGCGGATTTCCCGTATAACGGCTAGGCATTTGAGCTTAGTAGCGCTGTAATTTTGTTCGGCCTAATTGAGGGTACGGCTCGCATACCCGTTCGCCCTCAGGGAAATTATGTGCCAGTACAGCCCCTAATCCGGTCGCGCTGGTGTCGGTCCGTAAGACGAAACGGTGCGTGAAATCTGGACAGGCGAGAACCGGCGCGGTCGTCAGGGTCGTTTTTAAATGCTTGAATGCGTGTTCTTCTTCGGGCCCCCACGTCCACCGGGCGTGTTTGCGGGTCAGCGTGGTGAGCGGCGCGACGACGGTTGCGAAGTTCTGTATGAAGCGTCGGTACTAGGAGGCGACTCCTGAGAACTGCCGGATCTGCTTTACAGTTTGTAGCCGGGGCCACCGGGCAAACAGTTTTGACTTTCTTGGGGTAGATGCGGATCTCTTCGCGGTCGACGATGTGCCCTAAGTATTGTAAGCGGTCTACGCAGAACCGACGTTTGTCCGGATTGAGTTTCAGGTTCGCGGCGCAGAGCCGTCGGAAAACTTTGCGTAGAATTCAGAGATGTTCTTCGAATGTTTTGCTAATAATTATAATGTCGTCCAGATATACGAACACGTAGGGCTCTAATTCGAGTCCGAGCACGGTATCTAGAAGTCGCTGGAATGTGGCGGGGGCGAAGTGCAGGCTGAACAGCATTACCTTGAAGTGACAGAGCTCTTTCCCAGGTACGGGGAACGCGGTGCTTGGTTGGCTGGTCGGAGTGAAGAGGACCTGCCGCTTTTAAGATCGAGGGTCGTTATGTATTTACCGCTGCGTAATTTATCGAGGGTAGCGGTAATCTGTGGTAGGGAATATGTATCGGGCTTGGTTGCGTCGTTGATCCTCCGGAAGTCTATACAGAATTTGTGGCTGCCGTCTTTTTTCCGGACTACGACTGCGGGGGAGCGCTGGACTACGCTCCATGTGCTGTGAGAGCGTTCTATGACTCCGTCCTGCTCCATTTTTTCGACTTCGTTGTCAATAATGACCTGCATGGACGGGTTACGGGGCCGATATCTTTGTTTTATCGGGCTGGCGCATAGTAGTCCTAAATCCCAAAACCCTGGCCAAAATATGAAGGCGTTTTTCAATTTAAATAAAAATTGGTACACTAAGGTTTTCGAGGTCGTTGATTACACAGGCACACAAAAAAAAAAAAGGTTTTGTCTACCAGACGAGACAAACATTTCTATACGTTTTTGGGGTCGCCGAATCCAAATCCGGAGTCGGTTTGACTCGGTTAGATCGCATTTTGTTTCTAACCTCAAAAAAGTGATGAAAGTTGAAACATTTATTGAAATGCCCAGAAAGGAAAGCGATTATATGTTTTTAGGGTCGCTGAGTCCAAATTCGGGGTTAGTTTGACTCGGCTAGGCCGCATTTCATTCCTAACCTCAAAAAAGTGATTGAAAAAACCGAAAACTGACCCTAATATAAATTTTTTGTATTCAGCGTTGGGTACATAGAACTTGTTAGTCATTTTTTTAGCATAAAATCCTGCTGCCTTGACAGATACTGTAACGATGACAACTGCCCCGAAAGGGGATGTGTAGAATGATTCGTTCTCAGGTTTGTTGAGGTAACGATGCCAGCGAAGGCGCGCTGCCTTGCAGGTGGGCGTGAGGGTGTAAGAATGAAGCCGTAGTGTGTCCGACGACGAGTTGATATAGTCCTCGTCAATGTCGGAAAGCTCTCATACTTAGGCCTAGGGAGGTATGAGAGTTATCACCCCTGGGACGGTGGACTTACCTGCGGTCGGACCAGGATCCCTCACGCGCGGGTTTTTCTTAACACACATGGCACTTTTAAACAAAAAATTTTTACATACATGCAACAAGGACACCTTTAAACAAAAAATTTTTACATACATGCATCAGTGTCACAAACGTCTTCCGCCGGGATGCGTGACCCATGATCCAAAGGATTGGAGTTGTGGACAGACTCGAAGTGTCGCGAGCGTGTCGCGTAAACGTGGTGAGCAATGCGGCCGCGGACAGTTCAAGTCGCGCGAGGGTCACCTGCAGGATCGGAGCCACCTGGCGCTTGGCCATGAGCACGTGAAGTGTGGTGGAGCCGTGCCTTGTTACGCGGAGGTAGACGGCAGCGGCGTAACCTCGCTTGGATGCGTCGGCGAAGCCACGGATCTTGAGTGCGCGGTGACGACGGTGTTTCTGAGGGATCTCGAAGATTGTCCTCAGAGTTCGCGGCCCATTTACGCAACAAGAGCCCGCCCGCCGTGCAGAGTTCGCGCACTTCGGTGTGCACGGCGGTCGCGTCGTCGACGGGCTTGCGGGTTTCGGCGAGGTTCTTCGGCTGTGAAGAGACCGGCCGTCGGACGACGTACCGGCCAGCGGATGTGCGCACAGAGTGTCGCTCGCACTCCTCTTCCTCGGGAGTGAGCTTGACGAAAGCGAAGTGAGCTTGGAGAGAGCTGCGGTGACCAAAAAGAGAGGTCGCACCGCAGCCCCCTGACAAAATCCATCCCAGGATGGTTTTCTGCGCGATCGGCGTTTGCGGTTTGCCTCGGCGGAGACCATCCTCCAGGATGGTCGAGCACACCTCAGCGCTCAGAAGCAGCTCAACTGGGTTGTTGGCGGCGAAACGAAGATCGGCAAGCGGAAGCCCCTGCAGGTGAGGCCACGTGGTGCTGCACTTGATCTTGTACAGCGAGAGACGCGGGAGCATGAACGCGGTGGCGCGGCGGCGGTGAGCGTGGCTCCGGTGGTCGTCGACGTGAGGCTCATCGACACTTTGCCCGAGTGGATCCGGATTGTGAGCCGCCGATACCAAAGATTGACATTCGGGTACGCGATCGCGGCAGGCGCAGCCGTTGCACCAGGGACTCCGACACGATTGAAGCTTCGGAGCCTTGGTCGATGAGAGCTCGAACCTCGTGTGGATCCCCGTGACGGTCGGCCACGATCACGCGCGCGGTTGCGAGGAGGATCGCTTTGCGGTCGTCGGCCTTTCCGACGGCGGAAAGCGCGCTGCTTCAACGGCGGGTTTCGGCTCGGAAACGTACGCGTCGTGAAGCATCGAGTAGTGACGTGAATTACACCACAGTGGGGTATTTGGCCGATTTAGGCGGCCAAAAATCAATTTTCTAAAATTCACTCCACATATAAAAAAATGTCATTTAGCAACGCTAAATAATCAGGGAACAATTGACTACCAATTCCCACCCACACCGCGCATTTAAGGAGCCAGCAAACCTGTCAAAACTTGATCGTCTCTTTTAGTGCACGTATCTTTTCTCGGCGTTAGCATACTTTCTGCAGTAAATATTTTGTATTCGGGATATAGCTTGAAGTATATAGTTATGGATTGTGATGAAGTGGGTACGTATGAATATATTTTAACTATTTTTATGAAGATTGTAACTATTTTGACAATGCGTTTTGAAAAAACGTTTTTTCGTTATTTTCTTACGCCAATGTTAACAAACTCGAAGATATTAGTAGTACTTCCGGGTGTTTCCCGGCAATTTTTTTTACTGTAATAGAAAGATGAAGGTTTCTAATTCACGATTTCGTAAAAATCAGCCGCAGAATCGCGCACTTTTCCATGATATCCTCTAGAGAACGGGAAGTCGATTTATCGACTTTTAATGATTCAAGTAAATTTAACGAAATATTTCTTATTCTAATAAATGTACTTGGAATAATACTTTAATTTCACTTTTTTTTTATGCTGTTATATTTATTTTTTGTGTTTTTTAAATAATATTACTTGCTCTAATAAATATACTTAGAATAATACTTTGATTTCACTTCTTTTTCATGCCATTATATTTATTATACAATGAATTAGTAAAACAGCATGCTCGGGGGGGTACTTGTCGCTCCCCGGATTCGCGATTGGCCTGTACCCGGGTGGTTCGAAGGACCAGAGGGACCGTTCCCTCACGAATGCAAGCGAAATGAAATGCGAGTAAAACAGGATAAATCAAGCGAAGCGACTCACCGTATCGCAGCCCGGCGCCCTCTTAGGATGGTCTCTCGGCCGATCTCGTCTGTCCTCTCGGGTGGCGAATCCTCCTTGACAGCAAGTGGGAGGCGTGCAAGCAGACAAGGTAGCGGGCAAGCAAGCAAGCGAGCAGCAAGCAACACAAGACGGGCAAGCAGGCAAGCGCCGTTTTAACGACTTCGTCGAGCACTCGATGGTGGCTGATACTCAGTGTTATCTTGTCGGCGATTCTTACGGGAGTGCTCCGGCACTCTCTCGGCTCGCGCTCTTGGAAGTACGGCGCAAACGAGTACTATTGTCCCAATAATTGGGCCTGCCACCCGTGGGCGGGCAGCACGAGTTAGGTAAGTCGCGCGAGTATTGACACCTGTCGCCAACGTTTCGCGCGAGTCTCAAACCGACGGTAACTTTACGATTATGAGCTTACTGACTAATATACAACGAATATACGCGAATCAACAATATCAATATTATACATGTGCGACTAACTACTATCTTACAATTATATACACGTGAGCGCCAAACATACCGCCCACCAAAATACAACGTGTTGTATTTTTTAACCATGAGTGTCGGTCGCCCGCGGTAATGTGCCCATTGGCAAAGGGCACAGCTTTACTAGGGGCCGCGAAATCGAGCCGTCCGCCACCCGGACCGTGGCTACGCGCGGGACGCCATCGCTACCCGGCTGTAGCGCTTCTACACAACCGCGTTTCCAGCGCAAGGGAGGCGCGTTATCGTCTTTGATGAGCACTAGCAAGCCCACGGTGAGTGGGTGAGTCGAGGTCCACCATTTGGGGCGCTGCTGCAGGGTATTGAGATACTCCTGGTGCCAGCGCTTCCAAAAGTCTTGGTGGATCCGCTGTACTAGCTGTCATCTACCCAAGCAATTCGTCGCCAGCGGGGTCAGGTCGGGCGAAGGAACGGCCACGAGGGGCTCCATAGTCAAAAAATGTCTCGGCGAGAGGACTTTGAGATCCAACGGGTCGGTACTCAGCGGGCAGAGGGGTCGAGAGTTCAAGACTCGATTTGCGCGAGTACCGTAGTGAACTTTTCCAGCGACAGGGTTTTATCTCCCACTACGCGTCGAAGGTGGGTCTTGACGGACTTGACTCCTGAATCCCAGAGGCCCCCGAAATGAGGCGCGGAGGGAGGATTGAAGGACCACTTGATCTCTTCTCGCTCCGCTGCGTGGCACAGGTGCCTTTCAAGCTCTCGCGATGCTCTCACAAAATTAGTGCCGCAATCACTGTGCAAGAGCGAGCAGCGTCCGCGACGGGCCACGAAGCGTCGTAGCGCAGCAGGAAAGGAGTCTGTGGACAACGAAAGAGCGACTTCTAAATGGATTGCCTTGACCGCGAAGCAAACGAACAGGCACACATAAGCCTTGAAGGAGGAGACTCCCCGAGCTCGACGAGGAACTATCGAGAACGGTCCCGCAAAGTCTACACCGCTAATCGAAAACGGTTTGACGGCACCCACTCTCGCGGCCGGAAGGTCCGCCATGGGAGGTTGTAAAGCACGAGGATTCGCTCGAAAACACCAATAGCAACCGGCGAGGACGCGTCAGATCGCGCGGTGCACGCCGATTATCCAAAACTGCTGAGCGAGCAGGTATTGGAGCGCGCGTCTACCCGGGTGTAAGTGCGTACAGTGCGCCTGCTCGATGACAAGTTCGGTAAGTCGGTGCCTGTTCGGTAGTAGCGCAGGGTGCTTGGCCTCGACATTCAATCCCGAGTGGATGAGCCTGCCATCCACCCTGAGGATACCCGTTGGGTCCAGAAAAAGAGCGAGTTTGAGAAGAGGCTTGGGTGGTCTCCTCCCGTTTCTAATTCGGTCAATCTCCTCGCGCAAAGATTCCGATTGAGCGTGTTTTACTATAACTAACAGCGCCGAATGCGCTTCAAATTGATCCACGGCCAGGGTCGCGGGTACCGGCTTGGCCCTGGATCGAGTCGCAAATCTTAAGAGGTACGCAACTATTCTAGAAATCTTATCCAACGACGAAAATCTATTCAACAGTGACGATATGACGTTGGGTACATCGCACGCGACGAGCGCGACGATCCTTTCCTCCTCGCACGAAATAGCCTCGTCAGAAAGAACAGGCTCGGTGCGGGATTCGAAATCTCCCAACCACTCCGGACCTCTCCACCACGTCGCATTAGCCACGAGTTCGCGAGGTAAAAGTCCCCGTGAGCAGTGATCGGCTGGGTTGCACTCGGTGACCCCAAGCCGATACCGGAATCCTCTCCTGGATTCGAGCAACGCGATTACGAACGAAGGTCTTCCATCGGTGCGGGGAAGAAAGGATCCAATACAGAACAACCTTGGCATCGGACCAGGCGTACTCTGCATCGATGTCTAAATGTCCACGTAAGACCTGACGGACGTAAGCCATTAAGTTGGCGAGAAGCAACGCGGCGCAGAGCTCTAAGCGGGGTAGAGAGATAAGCGCGTAGCGGAGCCACCTTAGATTTGGCACATAGAATCACAATTTTGGTTTCCGAAGGAGTCACAACCCGCAGGTACACCACTGCTCCATATCCCTGTTTGCTCGCGTCGCAAAAGCCGTGTAACTCGCGACGGACGTTATCGCCTGCGGGCAATGTACGAGGAATACGAAGGGGGGCCAGCGCGTCGAATTCCGCTTGATAGCGCTCCCATTGGCGGCGAACATCTAACAGGGGTTCATCGTCCCACTCGAGCTTTAGAGTCCACAAGCGCTGTATCAATCGCTTCGCGGTAAATGTCAGTGGTGCCAAAAATCCCAAGGGATCGAAGATGCGTGCTACCTCCGATAAAATCGTACGTTTAGTGCATTTGCGAATCAGGGGGTTGAGCAAAAAACCGAAGCTATCTGACTGCGAGTGCCAGCGAAGGCCCAGAACTTTGAGCGCTTGATCTTCGGGCGATTCGAACGACAGCATTGTCTGACTGCAGATTTCTGGGTCGAGTCCCTCAAACGCGGCGGGATGGCTGCTCGCCCATTTTCGCAACTCCAAGCCGGCGCTCCGAAATAATTCGAGTAATTGGTCGCGAAGCGCGGTGGCTCGCTCGACGGTGCGGACGCTGGCCACGACGTCGTCCACGTACAGTGACTCGAGCAGTACAGCGTAGACTAATGGATACTTATCCCGGTTATCGTAAGCCAACTTAAAGAGGCAATAAATCGCCAGAAACGGAGAAGCCGTGCTACCGAAGATAACCGTTGTGAGCAAGTAGTCGAGAATGGGATCCGATTCCGAAAAACGCCAGACGATTGATAATCGCGATGTTCCGGGTTTATCCAAATTTGCCGGAACATTTGTATTACGTCCGCGGTAATAGCCACGGGATTTGCGCGAAAGAGGAGTAGGACCGCGACAATGTCGGGTTGTAATTTCGAGCCACTAAGCAAGGTATCGTTTAGGAAGAGCCCGTTCAGGCATTTCGACGAAGCATCGAAAACGACGCGAAGCTTTGTAGTAGTGCTGTCTAGTTTATGCACCCCATGATGGGGCAAATAATATACGCGACCGTCCGCGGGAAAAGGATCGTTCGCTAGCTCCATGTGGCCGTTATCTAAGTAGTCTTGCATGAAGACATTATAACTATCTCGTAATTCTTGATTCGATTTAAATCGACGCTCGAGTGCGCGCAGTCGATTAACGGCTATCGACCGAGTATCCACGAAAGTCGGGGGGTCCGAGGCGAATGGGTACGAAACAACGAAGCGGCCCGAGTGGTCGCGATACGCGGTTTTGTTGAATATGTCCTTACAACGTTGATCTTCCGCGGAGCAAGAAACTTGTTCAGGCACTTCCTCCAGCTTCCAGAATTGTCCCACCGCGGCGTCGATCGA
>NW_020226895.1:0-2937 GCF_003070985.1 Temnothorax curvispinosus
AAATATGTATGTATGTATGTATATGTAAAACATATAATTATTGTGTAGCACGTAATGCAATAATTAAATTATTTATTTCAAACAAATAATTTGTAAAATAAGTAATTTATCTGAGATTATTGTTTATTATTGAAAAAATTCGTGATTATTTTCTATTAATTATTAATTTTGAAATAAGTAGTAATTTATTTTTTACAAAATACTTATTATTTTTACAATAAAAAATTTATTTCTACTTTTTAATAAAAATTAATTTATTTCTTTCACGTAACTAATCATTTTTCTTTTTTTTTTTAAAAGACGAAAGAGAGAAAAGGGAGAGAGCCGAGAAGAAGAAAAGAAGCCTCATATGGAAAAGAGCAACAGGAAAGGCAGAAAGAAAGATCAGTGATCCTAACGAATAGGAAGCTCTGGATAGATGGGAAGAAGATGAAATGGGATGAGGAGAGAGGTACATGAAGGAGGATCTGAAAGCTTTTTACGAGGAAATGATATTATTAAATATAAATATTATAAATGTTATTGAATTGTTGTAACTACTTTCTACAAATCCATATATTTTATTTTTGCATCGTATTATTGATTTTATATATATATAATAGTAGTAGTAGTAGTAGTACAGAAGTGGGAGGTACCACCAAGGTCCCTATCGGCCACTAGATCTAGCTGATCCTCTGTGCCTTCCCACTCGTTTTCTTTGCTAGGTCTCGAGATACAGTCTTGAACCTTGTACCAGGTTTATCAGATCTGTAACCCTAGCATTTTCTAAATCCTGGGGGGTTAAAAACATATTTCCCCAGGTTTTGTATCTTTTGCATATAAATGCCGGGCATTGGCATATTACGTTGTCTTCTTTCTCGTCTCCGCAAAGGCGACATGCCTTTTGCTCCGCAAGCCCGAGACTAAAAAGGTGTGCTCTGAGTAAGGCAGAGTGACCAGTGAGCAGTCCCAACGCCATTCTCAGTTTCTGTTTACTTAGCGCCAGTAGTTCTTTAGCCCTACCTGGTCTGCTGTCTTTCATCAAAGTCCTGGCCTGACGGCAGGTTTTTAACTTCTCCCATCTGGCCAGGTGTTTCCTTTTCAGGCGACCTTTGATGATTTCTTTGCCTACTGCAAAGGGTATTCCCGTCACCTGGCCAATTGGTGCTTCATTAGCTCCCTTCTTGGCCAGCATGTCTGCGGTTTCATTCCCGGGTATTCCCTGATGCCCAGGCACCTATACTAACGTGACTTTGTTAGGTCCGCATAGTCTTTCTAATGCTAGCATGCAATCCCAAATCAATGCTGATTCAGTAGTTGTTTTTGCCAGCGCTTGTATGGCTGCTCTACTATCCAAGCAGATGTTTATCTTCTTTCCCTTCGTATCTTTGTTTAGCAGGTATTCCGTGCACTTTAGGATAGCCAGTATCTCAGCTGTAAAAACAGTTGAGTGGCTTCCCACAGGAATACTTTCCCTGTGGTTCTCCTTCGGCCCGTAGAATCCTGCCCCGAAGCAATCATTAATGCCTGACCCATCAGTGAACCATAGGTCCACATTGGGATCCCCGACTCTCTTCAGGTCAGTCCAATCTTTTCTAGTTGGTATTCGTGTTTTGAAGTGCTTTACCAACTGGTATTTTTTAAGAATTCTATCTTGTTTTGAAGTAAAAAGGTGTTTCTGGAACAGGTCGAGCCTTGTGTGTCCCAGTCCTGTATTTCTCCATTCTCCCTGACACTTTAGTCTGTATGCTGTGTTCCTTGCTGAGTTTACCACGGCCAGGTCCAGTGGAGGCACACAGAGTGCAATTTCTAGCGCCTCTGTGGGGGTAGTCCTCATAGCCTCTACTGCAGCCCTTAGGTAGCTACCTTGTAGGCTTTTCAGAAGGTTCTTTGCTTCCACTTTCTCTGTTCTGGGCCACCAGATCACAGATGCATAAAGTAGTCTCGGTAACAGTACCGCTTTGTACAACCATAGTGCTATGGGAGCTTTGATGCCCCAAGACTTTCCCATGGCTCTTCTACACATCCACATGCATGTGTAGAATTTTTTCCTGCTCTCTGCAAGGTGTACTTTCCAGTTAAATTTGGTATCTATATGTAGTCCTAAGTATTTAACTGAGGTTGTAAAGGGGATTACCTTCCCCCAGAGCTTAAGAGGCTCAATGGGTTCTGGTTTGTATTTCCTAGTGAAGACCATTATATTGGTCTTTGATGGATTAACCATCAATCCCTTGGCCTCACACCATTTTTGGACGATCTTTAAGGCATCTTTCATGCGGTCCCTTAGGGTATCTAAGAAGGATCCTGTGATCACTATAGCTACGTCATCCGCATAGCCACAGGTCAGGAACCCCTTCTTTTGTAGTTTCACCAAAAGGTCATTGACTACTAGGCACCACAACAGAGGGGACAGAACCCCACCCTGCGGGCACCCCTTGCTTGGTTTACCAGTGATACTAATATTACTTTGCGTGACTGTTAGGTTTTTCCCCGCCAGCATATCCTCCATCCAGTCTACTAGCGGTTCCGGGACCCCATGTGCAATTATTGCTTCCTTAATGGCCTTGTTCGAGGTGCTATCAAACGCCCCTACAATGTCCAAGAAGGTTCCAATAGCGTATCTTTTCGCCTCCAGCTGCGTCTCTATCTTGCCTATCAGGTGGTGTAGGGCAGTTTCCGTAGACCTGCCCTCCCTGTAGGCATACTGAGCACTGGCTAAAGGGTGGTCCGCTAATGGTCCATCCTTAAGAAACCTATCAATTAGCCTCTCCAAGGTCTTTAATAGAAAAGAGGTCAAACTGATGGGTCTATAATCCTTGGCTTTAATGTGTCCATTTCTGCCAGGTTTAGGTATGAAGACCACTCTAGTGGCTCTCCATGCTTGCGGGACATGTCTCAGAGCTATGCTTGCCCTAAAGATTTTAGTCAATGGGCCTACCAGCTCTTCGAATCCCTCCT
>NW_020226896.1:0-5611 GCF_003070985.1 Temnothorax curvispinosus
TTACTATATATAAATAATTATAACCACACGCACAATCTAAATATAAACGTAAATATATTAATAAATAAACTACCTTGACAATTTTCCTTCCATGATCCAGTCCTTATCGTGATAATATTTCTTAGACGGCCGTAGTCGACATGGATTTTGACATATGTAACAAATGTATATTTCTCAGAAACATCCTTTTCCTTTTCAATAAAATTACAATGTCCATGTTGCCAGCAGAGACAGAGATCATTAAACCGTCCTCTTCCATAAAACCACATGTGCAATTTATTATTTCTTCTCTCCGAAATTGATCTACTTTTACCAGTTCGCCGTTAATCATCATCATCAACCCTTCGCACTCTATAATATTATTAACCTCCTAACGACACGACGCGAACTGTCACATCACAATTTCACGACACTCACGACACACACGCACGAAGCTCGCCGCGATCTCCCGCGATCACACCCGGCATCGACCGGCCAATCACGCACGCGGAAAAGCGGCAACACTACGTGCGAGATATTCGACTCCAAACAACAACTTCTCGCGTCTCCATGGATTTTTTTATTATAGACTAGAACAACACAGGCGCGCGCTACGCGCGCGCTTTTATTTTATTTCACGAATAGAACGACACAGGCGCGCGCTACGCGCGCGCATTTATCTTATTTCACGAATATACAACTATACATTTTTTATATTTTTATTAGAAGTGAAGAGGTAAGTCGCTAATATCGACATAGGTCCTCTAAAGCGACACCTCCTTATTTCTCGAAAACTAAACACCGCACTTTATTAATGCTGATGAGGACATAATTTACTTATATAATTAAAAACGTAAAAACCCTTACTTTTTTTTTACACATTTATTGATTTTTATATATAAAATATGCTAAAAACGAATCATTCAAAAGCAATTATTAAAAATAAAATTTACCCAAATCTCTTTTACTAATTGTACAGTTTAAATAATAATGAATATATTATTGATAATATTAGATTATTTTACATGTTTGTGTAACGTCCTAAAACTATTTAAATTTTTCTTTTTGTTTTATTCTTTTCATATATATAATGCAGTTTTATATTTAAATATAAAATTGAGATGCAACGTAAACTGGCATACTTATTGATAAAACAAATTATAAGGTAGCAAAAATTAAATAGGATAGAATAAAAAACACAGCACAAGATCTTGCTGCAAAATTATGAGATAAATTTACTGGCATGCTGTCGGCATACTGCCAACATTTTGCTATGTGGGGTAAAGCAATTGTGAAGCAACACACAGTAACAGACTACGAAGGTAGAAAACGAAAGGTTTCAAGTTTAAATCCTGATCGGCTCTGTCAATTTTTCCGTTTACCCCTCTCGCTGTCCAAAATTTCCATCCGTATCTTTTCTCCACCCTCACTACACTCCTTGTTTTCTCGTATATTTCCATGATTCTTTTTCCCAATCTCTCACTCACCCCTAGTTCTTTCAGACATCTTCCCAAAACACTCCTATCCACTGAATCAAATGCTGCCCTTGGATCTACAAAAGCAACCACTACCTTCTTTTTTCTCTTTAATCGCTTCCCTGTCGCATAATTCAGTGTGTAAATGTTGTCCACCACTCCTCTCCTCTTCCTAAACCCTGCTTAGCTTTCTGGGATCTTCCCCTTCTCCACCATCTCTTCCCTCAACCTATTTGCTAATATCGACGCGTCCCTCTATGCTCACTCACCTCTTTTGCCCCTCTTTTTCGCTATCGGGACGACTACTCCGTCCTTCCACGCCTCTGGAAAACCCTCTCCTTTCCATACTCTCCCATAACGCCTTTCTTAAACCCTTCCCCCATAACTCCACACTTTATTTCCTATCTCGTCCTCTTCCGCCGCTTTACCTTTTTTTAGCCCTTTCAGCATTCTCTCTACTTCCTCCCATCCTATCTCCTTTTCTTTCTCCACTTCCCCCTCCGACCCCTGCTCTCTCTCCTCTCCTTCTCCTAGCCTTTGCTTGTATTCCGTTCCTTCTAAAATCTCCCTAAAATATTTATCCCACTCCTCTAATGTTATCTCCTTATTAATTTCTACCCTTCTTCTCCTTTCCTTGTTTATTACTTCCCACACCTGCTTCTCTGTTCTCGCCTCTTTTGCCTCTTTTAGCAGATTTCTCTTTTTTCTTCCTTTTTTCTCACACATTTCCTTATACTCCTTTCTTCTCTTATGATCTTCTTTGTGTTTTCTTCCTCTTTTTCAGTCTCTCAATAATTTTTCTATCTCCTCCCTCTTCTTCCTACAGTTCCCATCCCACCATACTCCTTTTTCTTCTGCCCCTCTTTTTACTCTTCTCACCCTTACTTCCATATCTTAATTTTTTTTGTCAACTTTTCGACCTCTTTATCTATTGCCCCCTACCTATTTCTACCTCCTTTGTCCTTCTTCAAAACTCCTTTCTTGCCTCTTCCGACTAATCCGTCTTTTCCACCCACCTCTCTTCCTCCGCTATTGTCCCTCTTCTCTCACCACCACCGCCTTTGTTCCACCGTACTGCTACTGATTGGTGATCCGAATCTACCTCACACTCCACCTGTAATCTTGTCACTATTTCCCAAGTTTTTCTATCTCCTATTGCGTAATTGATCACTATTTCCCCCCTTCCTCCTGTAAAAGTCGCCTCCCCCTCCTCACCTCCCTCCATTGCTCCAATCATAATTTCCCACCCTTCCTCTTCCACCCATCTAATCAGCCCTTCCTCCTACCTATTTATCATTTTATCTTTCGATTTTCTTTCAGCTCCCTCTTCTCCATCCTCCAGCGCTCCTTTCTCCCCTGTTCTCGCAATGAAATCGCCTTCACTATCCATCTCTCCTCTCTCCCTTCCTCCTCTTTTACCGATTTTATCTTACCCACCATCTTGTCCAAGTTGCGCTTACGTAAACTGTTGCCAATCTCCATTTCTCTTTCTTCCATCTTACTTCTCTAATCATTAAACCCTTCTCCTCCACCCATTTTTCTTCCTTTTTTAACCCTTCTCTGACTTCCATCATTATTCCACCTATTGCTTTTCCTTTTCTTCCAACTCTTTCTTTCTTTGCACCCTGTATACTCCAGAACTTTTTTGGCACCCTATTCTTCATCTTCTCCCATTCCTCTCGTTCCAGCCACGTCTCCATCAACCCCGACATTCCACTCTTTTATCCTTTCCCAAAACTCTTCCTGTTTTTCCTTCACTCCCGCTACATTCCAAAAATTTATCTTTAGGCTTCCTTTCTGTTCCTTCCTTTTTTTCCTCCCTCTTTAATTCTTTTCTTCCCCCTTCTCTTTTTCTCACCTCTTTTTCCTCTCTTTCACTCCTTTTTACTTTCCCCACTTTACTCTCTCTGACTCCTTTCCCCCCTCCCCTCAGCCTCGCCACACTCCCTTTTTTTCTACTCTCCCTCTCCTCTTTTTTCTCTCCACTCTACCCTCTCATCGTTTTTCCTCTCTTCTCACTATTCTCCCTTTTCATTTTTTTGTCTCCCTCTTTTCTACTCTTTCCCTCTTCCTCTGTTCCTTTTTCTTCCCCCCCCCTCCTTCTTCTTGTTCCTCTTTCTCATTTTCCCGTCCATCTGTCAGGACTTCTTTTTCCTCATCCCAACTCCACCACTTCCCCTCTATCCAAATTTTTCCGTACTTTACCCAAGCTCTCCTTCTATTCTTTCTCTCCTTCTCAGTTATCCTCTCCAGGCTCCATTACATTTTTTTTTCCTTCAAGGTCATGTCATACTCTATTCTTTCCATCCTCCCTTTCCACACATTCTTTCTCTGCGTTACCTCTCTTTTTCTTACTCTATCTTTTAACCTAACTAAAACAATCTTCTTTTCTTTCCCCGTTTTTCTTCCTACCTCTTTTACCTCTTCTATTCCTCTCTCATCTAGCCTTATCGCTAGCCATAGCTTCTTTACCGCTTCCTTTAGCCTTCCCTTCACCAACTCCACCCTTTTCACTACTACATTGTTCCTCCTTCTGTCTCTCTCTTCTAACTCTCTCCACCTTTCTAGCTCTCTTACCTTCGCTTCCATTGCTTTATCTCTTCTTCCCCCTTATCTCCCACTTTTCTTCCTCTTTCATTTCTCCCTGCCCTTCCTTTCTCTCATCTCTCCATCTCTTAATTAATATATTTAAATTTATATATTAGTTAACTTCTTTATATACACTACCGCTCATTAATTTCAATATACCCCTATATTTGTTAATTTCTCTGTAAAGAATGAACATGATACATATATTTTGTACAGAAATGAATAGATTTGCTGTTATACGCTTGCATGCATTGCATTTTTATATATTATTTATATAAAAATGCGATGCATGCAAGTGAAATGTTTATAACAGCTAGTGCATTCATTTCTGTGCAAAACACGTATCATGATGTTCATCCTTTACAGAGAAATCAACGAATCTTTTGCATGTTGAAATTATTGAGCGGTAGTGTATATAAAGAAGTTAACTAATATATAAATTTAAATATATTTGCAATATATAATAAATATTTTTGTAATATATAATATTTTTCTCTATTGTTCCTTTTCTTGTCCTTCTTTCTTCGTTTTCTATCTCTATTACTTTCTTTCGTCTTAAAATACATTTTACTTTTTTATAAACAACTTAAGGTATCGATACAATAAATAATACTATAAAAGCTACATTTGGATGGAACGGTAATAATTTACACATCCTATTATACCTCTATAATTATGTTAAAATCATAATAGCGTAATGAAAACGATTCATAGGAATAAATGTGATAGTATTTATGAAATAAAATTAAGTATGAAATATACATTTAAGAAATATTACTTTAATGATTATATTATCTTACGTGTTATCAACATTCCATACAGGCAAAGCAAATAGATACTATGATATACAGGATACCTTTAAACAATTGTTTCATTTTCTAACATTTTTCAGATTTATTGTAATATAATTGTATAATCGTCATATTTATTTACAAAGGAATACTAACGCAAAATTATTAGGACATTGTCACTACTAAAATTAAAAAATCAGATGAAGGGTTAGGTAATGTACATATTTTTAATTCACATATCTCTCATTTACTACCGATCATCATTTCACAATGATACATTTGCAACGAAATACCCAAAACGTATATCTGTAATCTAAACACAAGTTTTTATATTCTGGAAACGATACAAGTGTCTTAAAATACTTTTTACTTGTTTCTAAGCAGCATAAAATATCGATACTATCCAAATAGTATAAAAGCTACATTTGGATGGAACGATAACAATTTAGACACCCTACGTCTATAATTATGTTAAAATCGTCAGATATACTGTAATATAATCGTCATATTTTTTTACACAGATATACTAACGCAAATTATTCCGACATTTTCACTAAAAAATTAGATGAAAATAGTTTGTAATCAAACAAAGATACTGTTTAGTTAATGTACACATCTTTTTAATTCACATATCTTTCATTTACTACCGATCATCATTTCATAATGATGCATTTGCAACGAAATAGATATGTCAGCAACATTCGAAACCATCGACTGGAAAAATCATTCCTCTTGGTCTATTCGTTGTGACGGATAAAATCGTATAATTTCAGCACT
>NW_020226897.1:0-4110 GCF_003070985.1 Temnothorax curvispinosus
GCATCGGCAGCCTCCCGCAATGCCTGCACCACTGATTGCTTCTTCTCGCGGAACTTCTCCAGGATGATAGGTAAACAGATATAGCCAGAAAGCTGAAATCGTTTCTTCAGACCCGCGGCCAGACCAGCCAGACACTTCCCCGCGAGCGTGACCACCAGCACATTAGTATCCTTTGAAATAATTTTTTTCAAGGCCCTTACCACGTCATCATAGTCGCCGTTCTCCAGTTTTGGATTCTTGACGAGCGTTTCCAGCATTTCCAGCGCCTTCTTCCGTTCCTGCCACTTCTTCGCCTCAACTTTTTCATAAAAGTCCTTCGGCAGCTTTGACAGAATGTCTACAGGCGACAATAGATCATACGGATCTATATCCGGGAATTCTGAATCGCCATTGTTGACCATATTCTTCGGATTCTGCGAGCGTAAATAGCGCGTAGGCACCACCTCCTCATCGGCGAGATTGCTAAACTCTGCCTCAAGCTGCGTGATATGCACCGGTTTCAATGTGTTCAACTGCTGCTTCAGGCGATCGCCCACCCATCGATACATCTCCACCACCATAGCTTTGCCCTGCTCTCGCACTCTCTTGTCCCTGTCTTCTAGAAAGCTTGCCATCTTCTTCATCAGTGGCTTCAAATTGATCACTTTAGGTCCAAACTTCTTGAGCGCCAGCGTCAAAGTGGCAATGCACGCCGAAACGATTTTCGGATTCTTTGCCTCGGTGCCCTTCAACAGCTCCTCCTGCACCGCCTCGTGCTTCTTGATCTCGATATACATCAGCGTAATTTGCACAGCCAGTTCCTTCGTCTTGGCTTTAGGCGCGGCGATGCATTTGGACACGATGCCGTTCATCACCTCGATGACTATCTTGCTGGCGATCGCGGCATTCTCCACAAAAGCCAGGGTCGCTTCCAGACCCTTCTCCTGCGCGGCTGCATTACAATCTGCCATGAACTTCTTGATGAAGCCAATGTACTTGTTCCACTCTGGGGACTTCTCGTCATCGATGCACTGGAACGTCTTCACGCACTCCTCATATCCATGTAAGCGTGCTCGCCAGGACTACGCAATATCGTATAGAATATTAGTTACTTATACTGATACGTTGAACTTATTGTAAAGGTATTAATTTCTTGTATTTACAGTATCTACATTTGACATTAAAATAAAAATTTATTTATATGTTTATATATCCAGATTAAAATATTGTAGATTGTTCAATCACGATTAAGTTTGCAATATGTTCACTGAATTAATTAGTGAAAAAATTATAACTTGACAAATGTAGGATGTGAAAAATGCAACAAATATTTTGAATGTGGTCAGTACCTTGTGCGCACAGCGCTCCTCCAGAGGCAATTTCATATATGCGGTATCCTGTTTCATGATTGATTATTCTAAAAGAATGACTTATTTGAAATATCCCTTTCTCGTCTCGTTGGAAGTAACATCAAGCTAATGTAAAAGATCCATATGTTTTCTCATATCGACGTATAACAATTCAAAATAAACACGCAAATGTACAATTTTGAAATAAGTGAAAGTTTAACACACGCCTAGCCAGAGCGCACAGACAAATAGCACTGATATAAACAAACAGATTTCAAATAAGGGTCCGTTTTCTATTACTGAATTGGCCGTGCTAGGTCAGAGTTTCTTTTCCCTTCCAATATACAGTTAATACAGTAAAAAAGATAAACTCTGACCTAGCGCAGTCAGTGACAGGATTTACAAACGAAATACACTTGATTTACAAACGAAATACACTTAGAAAATTTAAAACTAATCAAATTTAGTAATTTCTGTCGGCTAGCTTCGTAGAGTTATGAAGCATATAAAGGCGGCAGCGTATCATTTTTAAATAATCAAAATTCTTTAAGAAATAGAACAGTTTCTTACAATTTTCTTACAAAATAAAGAAAGTTTTCTTTGCATTTAAAATATTACAAGCACATGTTCTTTTTTTTCCAAAGTAAAATTAGATTTTAATGTATATCATTATTAAATAATTAAATATTTTAAAGAAAAAAGTTCCTTTAAATAATTTAAATAAAATATGGAAATATTTCTTTTTAAATCTGAGATATCGTGAGCAAGTGCTCTCTGTGTTTATTTATCACCACGTGAGCACCAAAGAAGGAACGAGAAAAATTGCAAAAATTACTCATCGTTGTACTTACGTTTAACTTTTCTAAGTAACTAATATTTTTTAAGAATATTGTATATTTTTTTATCACTAATATATTTTAAAATATATCAATATATGCAATAGCGATTATAAGTCAAACATATATATGAATATAGCGAATAAAGAAAATTATGATCGAAACTTTGACGGAAGCTGAATTAACAATTAATCGGAAAAACTAATCGATTTTATACTCACCAATTATTTATGTAAAGCGAGTTTGATTTTTTCTGTATAAAAAAAAAAAACAAGTACACACTTCTACAGACTTCTATATAACGTACCAGGCTGCGGGTGCTGCGAACTGCGAAGCGAACCTGCGAGCAGTGCAAGCACAGGTACCATACTGGTGGCTGGCCACTGGTGGGTACTGGAGACCATACGTGGAAACTTGTGCCCGTTCTAGACTGAGGGCCAATGGACGCGTTCAGCAGACTAAGCCGCTCAGTAGCATTCGAACATGATTGGCTCTTACTTTTAGAGCCAACCAATCAACGTATTGTGTTGATAAGACGAACTCAACAGTTGTGTCTGCTGAACGCGGCCATTTTCACCGACCACGGTTAGCTTAAAGACCTTAAAGACCATTGCACGTAACATAAAGTTGTCATAATCGTAAGGCCGTAAGAAAATAGACCACTCACAGTCGATTATTCTCCTTGAGCTCGAAGAATAATCGAGTGTGCGTGGTCTATTTTCTTATGGCCTTACGATTATGACTAAAACTTTGTTACGTGCAATGGCCTTAACCGACGGTTAAAGTCCCCACCAATTCGAAACAAATAAAATTTGATGGATCGCCATTTTTTTCGCGTTTCTGGAATAAAATAATCGAACGTCGCAATCTGATTCCATTCCATTTATGTTACAATTATAGAATTTACATCGCTCACGATTTTTGCACAATCCACGTGTGCTCAATGAGACGCTTAAAAATTATTAAATTTATATTGTTCGATTTAAATTCAAGTCGATTAAGTACACGTCGCATGAAATTAATTCACTTGAATTATCCCCAGATGCAAAGTTTACGAGAATTTCTCTCCCTTCGTTCCCCATGCAGCACAATAAACGTTGAAGATTATCACAATTAAGAATTTTAATCGAATATATACTGGCAATGATTATAATCGTGGCAACGATTATAATCTTTTTCATGACAAATCATCACCGCGTTTTGACCAAGGATTCTGGTCGTTCTTAAAATAGTTAAAATAGATGTGATTTTAGATGCTTATACATTAGCATCTTAATCAAATAATTACATTCATTGCGAAAGTCTTAATTGTGTTAATTATCATCTGGCGAAGTAAATGATACTATTCTGTTGAAGATTATGTGTCGCACGTAATTTCGAATACTTTCGAATTAATACAAATCGAGCAGCAAACGATAGCCTGTACATTTCTCCGATTAAATTCGTTCGGGAACCGAAGTCACGAAGAAGGAAAAGCCGTCGTCGAGAGAGAGAGAGAGAGAGAGAGAGAGAGAGAGAGATAGAGAAAGATTCGATGATGTTTCTGAGAAGTTAGATGAGATGTATTTTTTGAAAAGTTTATTTATCCCTAAGAGATATACAAAACAAACATTTCTTCTCGTGTAACTATCATAACTCCCCTAGCAGTACAACACAGGAAATTCATGTCATGATCCTTCTCGAGAGATATTCCGCTTCTTCCATCTTTTTCCCTTGCTTCCTTTTCCCATCATTTTTTCCTCCCTCTTTATTCGTTCAATTGTTCTTCTCCATCGACACGGATACACACCGTGTCTCACGCAATATCAGCATCAGTTACAATCCGCGCTCACCTCTTTTCTTTTTTTTTCCTTTTATAACCAGCTATATGTTAAAATTATGCACATCTGCAAATCAGTATTAAAATATTACAATTTGATATTTTACAGTCGTTTGTCATCCGCGTC
>NW_020226898.1:0-2211 GCF_003070985.1 Temnothorax curvispinosus
AGCATTTTTAATTCCGTCAAATTAATACGCTACATGAGTAGAGACAAAATGGTAATTTTATAGATAAAACAGACGACTCCAGCATCACCTTAAACATTATAAGCTTTATCCATCCTCTTATATAAAAGCTGTATAAAACCCTGAAGTTGACTGAATCGCGTTTGCAATTGTTGACGTGTTATTGCAAACGTGATTGGTCGTCTCGATTCAGTCGATTGATCGAGTGTACAAATGCTTTTTGCATAGATAATAACAAATAAAGAACATCACAAGGCGCGCGCAAAGCGCGCGTTATAATCTAGTCCATTCATAAAAAAGCCGTGTAAGAGATTTTATTGTTGACATTTTTCCGCGATGCTGATTGGTTGTCTCATTGCGCTGACTTCGTGAGCATTTGTCATAGTATATTTTGACAGTTTTATGTGTATCAAGAGGTTAATAATAAAATAATAATAGTATAATGTTGAAGCTAAATAGCGCGCGCGAAGCGCGCGTCTGTGATGTCTAGTTAAATAAAAATTTAAAGAAACACACAATGTATGGTTGGTCTATCAGAAAAATTCATCTTTTACAGGATAGATTTCAAAGTATGTTAATTGTGTAAGAGTAATACTTCTATAAGTCTTTTTTGTAATATATCTTGAGATTATATTGTGTACATATTGACTTATATTCATAAATTAAGCAAATAAACTTAATAATGATACTGTTCTGTATCGTCGTAAATTTCTTACGATTTACGTCGTGGTTTTATATATTGTTTATTTCACTGTTCAAATACAAATCTACATGTTCGTACACGTTTAGATGCACTGTAATACGCTTGTGTTTTTGCGGCACCGTGTCTTATGCACGCACTCGTGATAACGTCTCGACGTCGCTTCCGGATCGCGATAACGCCTCGAGTCTATACTCGGATCGCGACAACGCCTCAGAAACGACTCGGTTCACGATTGCTCTTCGTAATGTGTTCGATTGTGGACTATGTCCTTCGACCGTCTCTGACTAACTAACTCGTTTTCCGCGGTATCCGCACCCTCCGCTCCTGCATTGTTAAAAATTAAAGTTTTCTCGATTGGTGGATTCTAGATCCGCCCACTTCTTCGCTCGTCCCGACCAATCAAGCTATTCGTCAACCGCTGACTTGTTTTGACGTGATAGAGACGGAGATAGCGGAAGCCGCGGATCGAGTTCACAAGCGCCGAAAACGTCTGATGTTATGCCGCCTTATTTTTATATTAATATTGTGCATGTGTGCACATAAGTGTAATATTACAATCGCATGTTCGCATATTCGTATATTCGCGTAGTCGTGCACGACCGCAACAGATACACTAATAAATTCGAGCAAATTTTGTATATGTTTCTTTTCTTTGCAGTAACATTATCATTACTAGAATCATGATATAATTGTTTATAAATTGAATTTGACTATTATCTTGCATAACACATTTTTTTAATATTTTTGTTTGTTTACGTTTTTATAACATTAATGTTATTAACATAAAATTTATCAGAATGATAATGTATAATTGCAAAGAGTATTTTAATTAACTTTAATTAACTTTAATCACTATTTAATGATACCTATGGCAATACGCCGGGCACGCCAAGGATGTTGCTGGAGATTATGTCCATTTTCGATTGTTGTTTCTCACATAATTTGGTGCTTATTGTCGATGCAACTAAACCCTTTTCAATTTCTGCACCTTTCATTACGCTATTGTATTTTATATCTTCTCATTTTATTATGTCGTTGTATTTCATACATTTTAAATGTCTTTTGCATCCTATATTAAGTCTACAGCAATTTTGATAGATAGTTTATAAAATGTTGTACTTATATTCTTTTAAATTCAATTTCACGCACAAGATATATATCTTGCGAAATATTACTTACTTTAATAAATATACTTGGAATAATACCTTGATTTCGCTTCTTTTTTATGCCATTATATTTATTCTTTTTTTGTGTTTTTTAAATATTATTACTTGCTCTAATAAATATACTTAGAATAATACTTTGATTTGAGTGAGTCCCGATTGCGCACATTACAAATCGGACACAGCAATATTTCCCGATCGGACACGGTGTCGATTGCACACGGTGCCGATCGGACACGGTGTCGATTGCACACGGTGCCGATCGGACACGGTGTCGATTGCACACGGTGCCGATCGGACACGGTGTCGATTGCACACGGTGCCGAT
>NW_020226899.1:0-3277 GCF_003070985.1 Temnothorax curvispinosus
AAAATTGACGAAAAACGCCGGGATGGCCTCTCTCAGGTTTCTCTCTGACTGAACTAATATGTCTTATAATCTTGCTTATAATCATATGTGCATATGCAGCATTGCATGTATATGTGTGTTCATATTTTTTCTCAATTTTTGAAAATTTTTGAAAATGTTAAAAAAATTTTTTATAAACGATTAACAGTACATCTTTTTATTTATATTAGATACTTTATTGATATCGCTTTCGTCGCGCATGCGCGAAAAACCAATACTGGAGACTGGACCCATTCAGTCGCTACTCCTGACTTATTGCTGGCTTAAGTCAGCTAGGTGGCTATAGTAATCCTAGTATCGCTACAGACGAGTGACGCTACTGACGCTGACGCTACCAGTCGCTGCCGAGTAACTGTAGACACTGTAGTGCATGGTCAACAACGATCTCGCTTTCGCTAAAAGAAAGTCTGCCACTCGTATTCTCAACAATGGGCAACGAAGGAGAAGTTACTCTTATTCAGAATTCTGTAAGTACTGCTAGTATATGAGAAGAATTCGATGGATCAGCGCACGAATGTGTATCTGCATATCTTCGGTGTGGCTGGCTTACACAGATATGTGAAATAAGATAACCTTGAGTATACGCCGCACACGCAAGCGCGGCAAACGGATGCGTTCCGTCCTACTGCAATGTTGCCAGAAACTAGGGCTGCGTTCCAATATTCACTGCGTTAACTAAAAATCTATAGTGTACGTAAATTATAGATTTTGGTTACTGAGAGTGAATATCGGAACGCACAGCCGAGAGAAGTACGTATGTACATACATACAATACCAACTTGAGGAAATAGTGGCGCATATGTTGCGACAAAGCCAACAGAATGATATCGCGCGATTACAGCGATTTTTGCTTCTAAAACAAATTTAGATTTATGAATTAAGTTAATTCGAACGCGATGGAAAAGATATGCGACACTGTTTCCTTGTTGTGAGAAAAAAAAATACAGATTAGTTAACAACCACCTCACACGACTTGTGCAGTTACAGACCGGTATAAATCTGGCAACACTGTAATCCCAACGTACCCGCTACCCGCGTGAATCGCATTGTACTTTTTTCATGAAACCTTCGATATTAGTCCTCGGGTCTCGGGTCTCGACCTTGAAAACAATCGATTTCGCATTGCGTTATTAACGAGACGAGTCTTTGTTGCAGATAATAATTTGAAAGCGCGAATTCTAACGAAACGACTTTCCACGAGTGTGTGCCGATCGTGGAGACGGATGATTCGTTGAATATTGCGTCAATCGTGAACGATTTTAATTACGTCACTGTTTAATCGCGAGGACTTGAATCATCGAGTCGAAGGAATGGCGTGTAACGTGGTTCTGCCTTATGCCGCGGGTTTTTTGCCGAACAATTGAACGCAATTACCAACGAGATATTAATAACACATTGAATACGTGGCAATGGATACGTCGCTCTAATTCGCATCGTATAATTTATATACATACATATATATACTTGTGTATATAATATATATACATATGTAATATACATATATATACATATATAATACACACACACACACACACACACACACACACACACTATATATATATATATATATGAATTAATTAATGTAAAGAAAACGCAGTTTTAAAGAAAAAATGTATAATTGGGCATTCTATATTTTTAAAAATAAGTAACTAATATGTTTTCTTCATACTATAATTGATTTATTTTATTATTTTGCAATGTACACTGACGATATATAGATTATATAGATATTTTATACTCTAATCTGACATATTTTGACATGATATGTGAAATATCTCGTAAAATATTAATTTTTCGACAATATTTTTTGCAAAATACACTGCCGGAAATGGAAATTCCCAACACCAAGGAGATAACTCGGATCCTTATTAAAATATCTGTGTATCGTCAGTGTACGTTCCAAAATAATAAAATAAATCAATTTTAGTGTGAAGAAAACATAGTTACTTATTTAAAAAAAGAGATAATTCCTTCTTAGTGTTGGGATTTCCATTTCCGTCAGTATATTTTGTAAAATTGTCGAAAAATTAATATTTTACGAGATATTTTATGTCATTTCAAAATATGTCAGATTAGAGTATAAAATATCTAAACCATTCATTTTTTATTCCGTTTTTATCTTTTTATACAAAACATTTCAAAGAATAGATTTATTTAAAGAATTAAGGAGGGCCAGTTTTTTATATATTCAAATTTCTATATGTATTCAAATACAAACATTATTTGTATGTTTATTGTAAATAAATACAGGGAAACAAGTATTTCCAAATCGAAGATATATATTATAATATCTAATTCCGATTTGTATTGGGAAATAGCATTCATGGACTTACTTTGCTTTTAATTAATCCTACATTAATTGCGTGGGTTTCTTTGACGTAATTACTAGCTTCAAGTGTATTTTACACCAGAACGTTATATCTCAATTTTTATTATTCTCTTTGATGATTTACAATTAATTGAAGGTTGATAATCTGTATATCTTTTAAATAAAGATAAGCGCAAAAGTTCTTTTTAATTGTGAACCAATTTGTGCAGCATTTGATCGATAAAAAGTTTTACTCTGTAAAGAAGGCTGTGCTATAGTATTTTACACCCCACGCGAGCAACATAGGGTTAATGTATGAATGCAATTTCCATCCATTAATTTCCATCCATAAATTAGAATCAAGTCAAGTTAGACAGAATTAGAAATGTTCGGATATGTCTCAGTGTGAAGGAAGATAAGATCTTTTCTTCTGTTCATGCATTTATTTTGCAATAAACGTATATGTATATATAATGTCACACAGCATCGAAATATTTCAGAAAGCTTTCAAAAAACTGTCAATGAAATATGAAACCTTTCAAAACAACATTTTAGACATGTTTCAGATATGTTTCAGAAAGCTAAAATGTCCGCCAAGCTGAGATTTCAGAAATGTTTCTGAAATCTCAGAAATATTTCTGAAATAATTCTGAAATGCTTCAGAAATATTTCTGAAATGCTTAAGAAATATCTCTGAAATGCTTAAGAAATACCTCTGAAATGCCTAAGAAATATCTCTGAAATGCTTCAGAAATATCTCTGAAATGCTTCAAAAATATCTCTAAAATGTTTCAAAAATATATGAGAAATATTTCAGATACTTTTTCTCATATCAAATTGTTTCGGATCATCCTGTATAGGGTCATCCGGAACAATTTCCTGTCCTTCGTAAAACATATTCTTGATCATAGTCATGATTTTGCTTCGCCG
>NW_020226900.1:0-1302 GCF_003070985.1 Temnothorax curvispinosus
AAGACTGGAGAAATTATCTTTCTTAATCGTATCACTTTATATTGCGAAAATGTATATCCATTCACTTTCAAAAGAAGACAATTTCCGGTGAAATTAGCATTTGCTATGACTATAAATAAATCGCAAGGTCAGACCTTTGACAAAATTGCAATAGATCTTCGAAAAGATGTTTTTAATCATGGACAATTGTATGTTGCATTTTCGCGAGGTCGTTCTTGGGATTCGTTAAAAGTTTATTTAAATAATGATAATTTATCTAACGAAGTAAAAAATTATGTTTATAAAGAAATACTTGATTAATAAAACGTAATGAATAACAAATAAGTAATAATATATGACAAATTAATGCAAAAAAATAGCAGAGTAAATAAAAATCCAAATAATAAATAATTATGAAATTAAATATAACTTTATAACTTTTATACATATATGTATATATATAACTTTTCTAATTTCTTCTCAGATTAAATTTGAAGATAGTTCTCGTATCTAGAAATATATATCAAATAAGTCTTAACAAAATTTTAACTTTTGAATAAGTATTCTTAGTATGATAAAAGAAATACTTTATGTCGTATTTAATTATTAGTGAAAACATATAAATAAGAAAATGCTATTTCCGAAAAAAATAATACAAGGAAGAAAAAAATATAAAAGATATGAAAAATATAAATTTATAATAATAAATCGATTTTAACTTTGATTAAAATTGGTTCTGATTTGAATTAAAATTAACTTAAACTTTTTTGAAATTGATTTTGATTTTTTAAATTGACTTTAATCTAAATGATTTTATTGAAATAGATTTTAAATTTGAATTATTTAATTAAAATTAACTTTTATTTAGATGTTAAAGTAAAATTAGTTTTGTTTAGATTGTTATTAGATTAAAATTGATTTTAATTTTAATTATTGAATTTAATTTAACTTTAATTTTGACTTGGATTGAAGCTAATCTTAACCTGAATTGAAATCGGCTTTGACGTGAATTATTCTGTTTAATTTGGATTAAAATTAACTTTTAACTTGGGTAGAAGTTAATTTTCATTAAGATTATTGGATGAAAATTTAATTTGACTTGGATTAATTAATTTAATTAAAAGTGGCAATAATTTGAATTATTAAATTAAAATTAATTTTAATTTGGATTGTTTATAGCTCAATGTTAGAGCTTTGACTTAGATTATTAATTATTGTATTAAAATTTTTAACTTGGATTAATTTAATTGACATTAACTTTGACTCAAATTATTAGATTGAAATTGATTTTAATTTAATTGATATTGACTTTAATTTAAATTA
>NW_020226901.1:0-136 GCF_003070985.1 Temnothorax curvispinosus
TAGTTTTCAAAAGTAATCCTATCGTTCTCTATGTGAAATATCTTTCATTTCTATTACGGATACTCGCTGATCGAACGTGTATGCGAATCAATCAGACACTACCCTATGCCCCCACTATCGTTTTCTATCCAGTCTT
>NW_020226901.1:146-3115 GCF_003070985.1 Temnothorax curvispinosus
AATCAGACACTACCCTATGCCCCCACTATCGTTTTCTATCCAGTCTTCAACAAAATCCTATCGTTCTCTATGTGAAACATCTTTCATTTTCATTACGGATACTCGCTGATCGAACGTGTATGCGAATCAATCAGAGACTATGCTTATTTTATCGTTTTCTATCGAGCCTTCAACACAATCTTATCGTTTTCTATGTGAAACATCTTTCATTTTCATTACGCATACTCGCTGATCGAACGTGTATGCGAATCAATCAGACACTACTCTATGTCCACACTATCTTTTCTTATCTAGTCTTCAAAAGTAATCCTATCGTTCTCTACGTGAAATATCTTTTCTTTCCATTACTGATACTCGCTGCTCGAACGTGTATGCGAATCAATCAGGCACTACCTAATGCTTGTTCTGTTTTCTATCGAGCCGGTAACATCCTATCGTTCTCTATGCGAAATGGGTGTTTGTTCCATTACGGTTACTCACAGCACGAATTTATATGCGAATCAGACACTACTCTATGTCCACACTATCTTTTTCTATCTAGTCTTCAAAAGTAATCCTATCGTTCTCTATGTAAAATATCTTTTCTTTCCATTACTGATACTCGCTGCTCGAACGTATATGCGAATCAAACACTACCTAATGCTTGTTCTATATTTTTCTATCGAATCATGAACATGATCCTATCGTGCTCTATACAAAATAGGTTTCTGTTCCATTACGGATATTCACTGATTAAATGTGTATGCGAATCAATTAGACAGTATACTGTCTAATTAATTCGCACACACGTTTGTTCAGGCAGTAATGGAACGGTAACACATTTCGCATAGAAAATCATAGAGTTATATTGAAGGCTTAATAGAAAACGGTAGAATAAGCATAACATATATGTTACCGTTTTCTATTAAGCCTTTAATATAATTTTATGATTTTCTATGCGAAATGTGTTACCGTTCCATTACTGCCTGAACAAACGTGTGTGCAAATTAATTAAAAATGTCTAAGAAAAAAATACTCAAGTACGATCTCTGTGTGCTTCCCAAATCACCTAAAATAAACTTCTATCTAAAATATTTGTAAATCCTAAATTTGTAATTCTTAAAATATTTGTAAAACGGAAAAATATTTTAAAATTATTTTCTGAAAGATTTTATAATTAAAAAAAAATTTGTGAAACATTTGTGATTACTACAAAATTATTTTAACCCTTTGTAACTCATGGTATCAAAAATAAAAAAACCATTTAACATTAAACATTAAATTCATGATTTAGAACTTAGAAAGAAGTAGATTAAAAAATGCGGTAATAAATGAAAACAAGACGGACACGTACATGCACCATTTATTGCCAAGGCTTATTTAACCCCCCAAAATTAGTAATGCAAAATACAATCACTGTATGCGGTGCTGTTCTAATAGGAGAAATGACAGGTTTTGAAGACATTAAAAGTTTGGTGAAAGAAACACTTGGTTTCGAATATGATCAAGATATCGTTCGAATATATAGCAGATGTATATACAAAGGTACAATTCACAGCACAATGTATGAACGGCCCAAAAGAAGCGATGATACTGTCGTTCAACTTCAATCGTCTACTATAGTTGAAATATCGAATTTCATATATTTCAAAGATGAATGTTATATAACAGTCAATGAATATAGCGTACAGCCGATATTTAACTTCAATCATATTATGCGCGTGCAAAATAATAGGAATTCACAACGAAACTTAAAGGTTGTACCTTTAAACAATATTAAATGTAAAATAGTTTACGTAGATGTCATCGATAATGCATATGTCTGTACTCTTCCGAATGCTGTCGAAATCCAATAAATAATACCATAAATTTGAGAACGCTTTCGATTTTCTCCCATCTTGTAAGAGTAAGTAAAAAGTATATCGATGAAAAAAATCGCAAGTTTCCAAAATGGCATTTAAAAAATGAAAGATGGTGTTTGAAAAATAGATTTTTAAATCTGTCTTACCTTTTTGAAATGCATTTTTGGACATTTAGCTACGATTTTTTTCACCTAGACACTACACGAGAAAATCGCATCTTACGAAGATATAAAATGTATGAAAAAAACTAAAAAACAATTTTTGCAGATTATAAACATAAAGACAAATTTTTTTTCGAACATTACAGCATGAACTTTTGTGAAACATAAAAATGAAAGTAAAGTTTTTGAAAAAAGCATAACATCTTAAAAATGGTACTTACTACTAATGCGATAAAATACATAAAATATTTTTACATCTAAGAACACTTTACGGGGTATTTGATTCTTTCAAGCTGTTTTTCGACGTATCCTCTGTTTTGTTGTCGTCTGTTTCGGAATGGATTTTCGAAGTTACGGAATTTTCGGATTTATCACCATCAAAGCTTTCTCTTTCTTCATTTACATCCTCTCCATTTTCAGGCTGGTTTTGCTCATCGTTATTATGTACGTCTTGTATTTCTTTATTTCCTTCATTAAATACTTGTTCATCTATTACCACATTACAGAAATCAGCAGCTTTACCAGCTTCAGCATGGCTATTGTTAACAATTCCTACACATATTTAAAAATTGACATAGAATATTGAAGAATTATATGTTAAATTACTGTACGCCTATTAAGCTGGTACATCCATTAAATAGCACTAAAAGAATATGCATTTCATTTATAATTTCCTGTTCTTTTTCTTTAAAGTTGTGCTAAATTTAATCTTAAGCTAGCACAGCCATTGTTACCAAATTGGCTAAAGCAAAAAATTGGAAATAAGTATTAAATAGTAAAAAGATAGCAATTAATTTTTATACAAGTCGCATTTGATTGTACTGAAATTGCTGTGCCAGCTTAATTGACGTAATATATATACGATATATATATATATATATATATATATATATATTACCTTTAGTAACATCCTGACGTGCCTTTTTTTCTCTATTTAATTCCGAGATTTTTTGGCTAATATACGTGC
>NW_020226902.1:0-34937 GCF_003070985.1 Temnothorax curvispinosus
GTGCGAACATAGAGGCGCTTCAAGGCGCTAGAGCGCCATATTCAACATTTCTTAATTCTTTCAATTCTTTATTTGCACCAACAAAGTTTGTGCCATTATCCGAGTAGATGTCACTTGACTTTCCGCGCCTTGATATAATAAATCGCTTTAGAGCATGGAGAAACGTTTCCGCGGTGCAATCGTAAACTAATTCTATATGAAGCGCTTTAGTAATGAAACAAACAAATAATGCAATATATGATTTTATCGTACGCCTTCCACACGACCAGAACCCTCCTTTATCAAAATCGGTCCGCCATAATCGACACCACATCGCAGGAATGGGCGTGCAGGCTCAGTTTGACTCAATGGCAAGTTACCCATAAATTGCTTTACGGGAGTCGGATTCGCTCTAAAGCATTTAACGCATTTTTGAATAACGCCTCTAACAGAACTTTTCCCATTCAAAGGCCAAAATCGCAACCGTAGTTGAGCTAACGTTAATTGCACGCCTGCATGCAATTGCCAAATATGCTCATGTTCTATTATAAGTTTTGTTACATGATGTCGGGGTGGCAATACTATTGGATGCTTAGTGCCAAACGCGAGACTTGCCTCTCGCAACCTTCCTCCAACACGAATAACACCATCTGCATCTACAAATGGATTTAATGACAACAATTTGCTAGCCTTATCCACCGATTGCTGTCTAGACAGATCCTCCATTTCGGGAAGGAATTCTTCGCGTTGAATTAATTTTATAATTTTAATAGTTGCTTTCTGCAGCTCTGCAGTTGTTAATTTTTCATTATCTTTAACTGTCGGGCTCTTAAGATTATGTATGAAACGCAAACAAAATGCCATGACTCGCTGGAGCTTATTATAACTCGAGAATTTATATAATAATTTAACGTTTTTATTTGTATTGACGGCAACGAATATCCTCCGCGCTTCTAGAACTTGATCATCAACAAAAGTTTTAGCCCTTTTACACGGGTAAGCATAAGAAAGCCAATCTGGACCCTTCCACCAAAGTTTCGACTCAATTAATTTTTCAGGCAGAAGACTACGCGAAACTACATCGGCAGGGTTATCATTACTGGAAACATGATGCCAGTCTTTAATTTCCGTTAAATATTGAATTTGCGTGACTCTGTTGCTTACAAATGTTTTCCACGTGTTAGCGCTTCTTTCGAAATCCATGCTAAAACTATCTTTGAATCAGTCCAACAAAATTTTCTTGTGACATTGATGTTAAGTTGACTTGTCTTATTTAATAATTCAGCTGCTAATATATATAAAGCGCCACACAATTCTAAGCGCGGTAGAAATATAGATTTTAGTGGAGCTACTCGAGACTTAGCACAAAGCAATTCTACGTTTGATTTACCCGAATTATCGGTGCTCTTTATACATATATATACACTCGCCGTAAGCAGATTGCGAAGCATCTCAGAATGCATATGTATTTCTATTTCTTGCCTATAGAAAATAACTTTCCTGGGTACCTCTAAATTGTTTAGTAAAGAGATTTGTTCAGTAAGTTGCAACCATTATTTATGTATAGTTTGTGGTATCGTTTTGTCCCACGTTAATTTTAAAAACCACAATTTTTGCAATATAATTTTTACTAAAAATGATACAGGAGCAACTAATCCCAAAGGATAAAAAAATTGAGCTATAGTAGACAATATTGTTCTTTTAGTAACTTTAGCATTTTTGCAATTAAAGTTGATAACAAATTTAATAGTGTCTGACTTGTGATTCCACCAAATGCCTAATACCTTTTTTCTTGTTTATCTAAATTTATTTCAGAAGCTGACGTGTCGTTTGTATTAATCTCTGATATTATATCTGGACTATTTGAAGCCCATTTATGCAAATGGAAGGCTCCCCCGCCAGAATTTCTTTAATCTGCCTTGCTATTCAATAGTTTTCTCAACCGTGTCAGCACCCGTAAGCAGGTCATCTACATAAAAATTTTTCAATATTGCGGCTTGAGCCTTTGGATATTTTTTTCCATCTTTCTTTGCTGTCTCTTGTACACATTTAATCGCGATATATGATGCTGATGTAATACCATAAGTTACTGTAGTTAGTCTATTAAATTTAAATTTTAATTCAGAAGCCTCTCTCCATACTATTTTGTGAAAATTACGATGTTGACGAGCTCATTTAATTTGCCGATACATTTGTTTAATGTCTGCACAAATAACATATAGATGACATCTGAATCTCTTTAATACGATGACTAGATCTTGTTGCAAAGGCGGACCAGTCATTAAAGCGTCGTTAAGACTAACTTGATTACTACTTTTCATTGACCCGTTAAATACTACGCGTAATTTTGTTGTTAAGCTATCCTCGCGTAAAACCGCATGATGAGGAAGGTAAAACTCATCGCCCGTATCAGATAAGTTTTCATCAGGAATAGGCTCCATGTGCCCCAATGCTTCATATTTCCTGGTATTGCAGCATACCAGGCATTGTCCTCAAATTTATTTATAACATTTAAAGCAGCGAGAAATAATTATTATTAATTACTGTGTATTGAAAACATTTTGTAAAGGTAAGGTAAGCATTTCCCTTTATTTTCCTTATATATATTTCTTGTTAAAATTATTAAATTTATTTATTTTGCTTCAATTTAACATTTTTATTATTAATGCTAATAAAGAAAAAAATGAAGTAAAAAAAAAAGATTTGCAATAGATCAACGGAAATCGAACCCGGGCCGGCGCGGCGGCGGCGTAGCAGCCGCTCGCCTTAGGCTGCATTCCGATATTCACTGTCAGCAACTTTTAGTACTGAAAATCTATAGTATACGTGACGTAAAATATAGATTTGCAGTACTGACAGTGAATATCGGAATGCAGGCTTAGCTGCGCGGCTACGCCGCTTTGTCGAAGATCTGCGCTAGCGAACCAGTAGACTTGCGTCGCAAGGTTTCCACGAATTTCTATCTCGAAAACGGCTGAGAGTTGCGCGCTAGCACTTTACTATGTTTTACTGTTAGTAAAGGGTTATTATAGAAATAAGTTTCATTTAGATCCGTTTCCCGATCCTCGCGCCCTCCCCTTGTAAGATATGATTCCAATCGAGTGGTTTTTGCTTTTAATTGCGCTCTACGAGCCACAAGCTCGCGTGTATCAGTAGCCGTAGTCATGATTTATCATGTACAAATTACAATGAAAGAATAAATAAGTGAAACAACCTAGCTTCCGAAGCGCGGATTCGCTCACGGCTGGTCAGGGTTCGGAGTAGGCGCGGAGGAAAGACACACGACTCGGTTTTCTGGATAATAAACAAAGATTTATTCTAACATATGTACAAGCGTCGTAAAGATTTCGACGAATAGAGTGACGGCGCGGGATATTTACAAAAGCTCGAATCGCGGGTGGAGCGGTAACAAAGACTCCGGCGGAAATATTCGCAGATAATATAGTGGCGGCGCGGGATATTTACAAGGGCTCGACCCGCGGGTGGAACGGCAAAAGCGATTTATACAATACAGTGCCGGATTGCGGTACAGAGGTTTTCTGGGCGGCGCGGGGCGCGGATGCGATGTGGAACGCGCAGCGCGGTCGAGATCGCGATAATTCGGCGCGGTAGGCGTACGATCGATCTAGCGCGAGTTCGACCACCGAGAAACGCTCGGCGGAGGCTATGAGCGGGTAGATCGAGGAAAATGGTGCGAGTCCGGCCACCGAGAAGCGTTTGGTGGAGGCCGACTGCAAGCGTCAAGAGACGGAGCGGTATCCGGCGAGAAGCGCTCTGCCCCCGTTCGGATATCCTTGTGGAGGAAGTGGTCGTTTGCCGAGACACCCTCGGCGAAGACAGAGAATGCCAGAGACGCTCTACCTTCTTTTCGGACTGGCTTGGTGCGGGAACTCAGGATCGGTGCGGTCGGTGAGACGGATGATCAGGAATCGCAAAACGTGTTCACGACGCCCGGCTTAAATACGCGTCGCGACGGCGTTGCGGAGTGGCAGGGGTAGCGACGGCAATCGCGAGCGCCGGGACGGTGCGGCGCGGCGGAACGATCGGTGATTACGGCGCGGCGTCCCGACGCCGCGATCGCGTTCGGCGGTCGTTTTCGGCCCCGCTCGGCGCGTCGAGGCGGGCGCCGCGGTAAGTCCGTTCGCGGACTTCCTAACAATATATTCTAACGTTAAAAAATACGGTGGGCACACCGTGCCCGTTCTTCACCGTGTGGGTGGTCGGCTGGGTGGTCTCGGCAGGGCGTTTATGCCGGAACGATGCAGTTTCAGGGGGTGCATCGTTACATAAGAATAAATAATGCATAATATTGACCCGAATCAAATTTAGAAATTTGGAATTCGAGGATGTAGCCACTCACCTGAGCAATTTCTTATTTAGAGTTCTTATATACTGTTTGTTGTTTGTGTGTGTTCGTCTTTGGGCGTAACGTTCACGAAATTCCGTGCGCGAGGGCTGCGACGTGTAGTATAACTGAGTCCAATCCTCGCTTCTCATCCAATAATTATGCTGATTTCTTTGTGTGATGGGATGAGTTGAGATATTCTCAATGTTTAGATGTTTGCAACTAATATACGATTAGTTAAGCTCTCGACGTTACCGTGCTCGCACTAACCGCTGCTCTTATGATTTGTTCCTCGGAAACTGCCGATGGAAAAAATGGAGTAATTTCGTGCTCCAGATTTACCGGAGTACGTAACTTGTACATCCGGTTCGAAGGACCATTTGTTATTTCCTTATTTGTTGGTAAGGAAATGGAACGCCGATAGAAAGAATAACTCTCCAAGTAACTTATATTCGTCACTTTATTTCGAGGAGTCAACAAAACGTCTAGTCTGTACGAGAGTCTGGCAAACACTAAACTAGCGGATGGGGCTAGCGCGGGACGGTGAAGATAATCCTGTGACTGAACAGAACATAGATCGTCCTGTCGATAATACAAATCGTACAATTATTCTAAATGAGTAATAATTTTCATGTATTTTAGGAAGGGCATAAGTTTTGGGTAGTGGTGCGTCACACTGGAATGCATTTTAAAATATTCCTGTTTGAAAATATACTTTTTTCAACCATAGTTTAAGTAAATATTAGAATTCTTTTCAATTTGTTTAGCAAGATTTTTTTAATGATTGTGTATGTATTTGTATCTTGTAACATGTTTTTTGTTTTTTGAATATAGAATTCTTTATTCATGGCAACCGTGATATTACCTTTATCCGCACGTGTAAAAATAATGTTAGGACTGTTTTTACAAAATCTTTGAGTTATTTTGTACATAGTTAAAAGTTTTGTATTAATGTTGTTTGTGGTAGGTTTAGAATATAAATAGTTGCGTAGTTGTGGGATGACAACGTTTCTAATTTTTGGGTGATTTTTAATATTTTAACGTTTCGTATTGCCTTCTATATCTTTTATAAATTTGTGTATGGTTTTCTTTCTGTTAAAACTATTTGAGAGGCAGAAATTGTTCCCAAATTGTAACAGTTTGGAAACCTCCTGAGGAATATCAATATTAGGAAGGTTGACAAACCATTTATCATTGGTTTGTTCCAAGGGATCAATTAAGTTGTCCATGAATTCTGATGGTTCAATAAGGATTTCTATGACATTACTATTTGGATTATTGATCGGTAAGTTACGACTAAAGAATCAATCATGGATTTTATCATTCGACTACAATTTCCAATTAAGGATCTCACAAATGTACAGCGATTTCAATTTTTTTCTGTTCAGTATTTATTTGATGTTCTTATTATTATTTCTTGGATGTTGAAACTTGTAACTTGTGACAATTTGTGTATTTTTTTATTAATTTTGGCTAAAGAAGGCACTGTGTTGTCAAAACGTTCTTAATTAATTAATTGTTAGAAACAATAAACCTTTATTGAATCTAACAACTTCCATGCTCGTTATTGGTCGTTAACTTTTTATATTATTGTTGATACATACGAGCTTGATTTAATTTAATTTAATTTTTAATTTATTAGTTATCGCGAAAAAAATTCACGAAAATATATAGCATTTTTTTCCGACTGTCACAGTGGATTCCCCTCTTCATAACTTTAATAGTAATGACATTACTTCTTGAAATAAAATATTCTATTTGATAACTGATTTAATTTTTCTGAAAAAATTATAAAAATGATGTTTTAATATTAATATTTTGAAATATTAATGTTTATTTTATTATTTAATTCTTTGTGTAATATATATATATATACCGGGTGTCTGAAACCACCCGCCCACCTCTTTTCTTTCAAAAACTAAACATTTTAGAGAAAAACGTTACAGACAAAAATTGTATGGTTTTGAGGGGAACATAAGATGGTGTCATTGATTTGACCTTGGGTGGCATCGTTAAGGACAGATCAAGGACACCTTCAGTTTCTTAAATGGAACTCCCTATTTTTTATTGCATATTCTTATAGCTTATGTCGAGAGCTTTCCAAAACACTATAATCAAGTATTTTTTTATTAAGTACTTTTCGAGTTATAAGGCTTGAAAGTTACAGTATAGTGACATAATATTTTGTTAAGTATTTATAATTCAAATTCCTTATTTTTTATTTTTGCAAACAATACAAATCAATTAATGTAAAGAAAACACTTTTCTTGAAAAAAAAATTTGTTGTGTAACTGTTTATTGCATATTCATTATTTTATTAGCTTCTCACGATTCGGGGTGCTTGATTTGCGTGAGTCCCCTTGCCTCTCACGATTCGGCCCCTCACGAAATGCTTTTTCAATAAACAAACGTATATGGTAGGTAGGCTCTGAGTAAAACAAGTTAAGAAATAATTGGCTATGAGAGCCGACGCAGGATCGAATATGTGGAAAAATTATATTTGCAGTCAAAACATTAAAACATTAAGATCAATAAAACGTTTCGGCCCTAAATCGGGCCCTCTTCAGTGACTCATATAAAAGTTAATGTGAACGCAACGACGCGGTATCGCAATGGGCTGATTACAATATCGGATATGCACGCGTACAATGGTATCGCAATCGGTTAATGCGAAACGCAAGCGCAGATATTATGATTCACATTTTGAAGACGTTAGGTGCGCGTTCAGATTTCTCTTCAAGTGTATGTTACGGCGCGTATGTCCGGTAAGCACCTACGTAGCATTGACAGCGGGAATCAAAAAGGGAGAGACGAAAGCAGCAAACTGTGGCCCGGCAGAACTACCGAATGCAGTAATCATTAAAGCCATTACAAAAGATGGAAAATATGCGTAACTTACTGCGTGCTACACGAACCGCATTCAGACGTCTCTGACATATTCGCTGTGTGGAGAACGATGTGTGTTCGTCGGCATCTGAGCCCCGAATGTAAGGTCAAAGCGCACGCCATGATCTCAAGAGCACGCGAACGTATAACAAATTATAAACAAATATACATCGCCGAGCACACGGTCGCAACAAGAGAATTCGGCGAATTTACCTAAACATTAGAGCGACGTTTTATTTTATTTATTAGCGGGAGGTATGATTCGCCTAAAAAATCGGTGTCTGTTTGTAAATTGACCCCATCCGCAGTACTATTTCAAAACTTGTACACTTTTATCACGACGAATTAGTACAGACCTTCATATAAAATGTATTTGTGCCTTACTTTTATCTCTCTTCCTTAATATTATCAGGAATTACCCATTATAATGTTTCTATACAAATTGTAGTACTGGTCAGTGTGTATAGGAACTGAGTATCAAACCTTTTATTCGAAGGGAAGGAAAGAACGATGCCTTAATTGCTTAATGAATCAATTATACTTTATTTGGCAGAATCTCATCGAATACCAACATTCGTTGCACGGGTAAGGAAAACTGCCAAAAACCTTACCAGTATTCATAAAATAAAAGTACAATGTTTATATCATTTGATAACAAAATCAAAGTATTACATTCGGTTGTGCAGGAATGCAGCAATTAATGTTTATCTCAATTAGACAATGTCAAAGTAATTTAAACGAAATCAAATTAATACACAATATAATAAACAGTCATAAACATATGCAAAGAACGTAAATCATACAAGAACAATGCAGTAAAGGATTATATTGAATCGTTGTCATTTATGATTGAAGGTTTTTCTTTGTTACTTTTTATCGGATATTTAATCTTTCTTTTACCAATCAAACTACTAAGTTCAAGTAATGTTTCAGCATAGAACGTCGAATAAGAATATAATTTCTGAAAGGAAAGATCATGTTTAGAATTCGATATGTTATAATAGTGTATTGTACTTCAATCATTATTGACCTGGATAAACTTGTATAAGTTGAATATAAACTAATATCGCAAATTATTACCAAAATATATACAGAAAGACACGCAAGAAATAGAATATTACTAATTACGGTTAATAAAGGAATATAGTTTCTCGAACTGAGAATTTCGACAGTATTTACTATTTGTATCATTCGATAATAATATCTATATTGACTTTAGTTGCGTTTAGTACACGCTATGTAATATGCTTAGGATACGCAATGTCGTACTAGTTTAACACGGTATATCACGCTCAAATCACGCGATGTTTCACGCTTCAGATATTTCGTTGTCACGCGTCAAACACGCTATATGTTATACGGATAGAAGCACGAATAGCCTTATACTATTCGTCTTCTGGAAAGTTCACGAAGGAACTGAGCTCTCAAGAAAAGGCCTTTCGATCGTATTAATTTATGTGCACCACAATATGGAATCGTGAAAATCTCACGATATTCTCAGTAACCAATATCCGAGGATTAGGCTTTGTAAAGCCTGAATATAATGTCAACCCAAGAACGGTTTTACCAAATAAAATGATAAGGTTACCTTGCAATTAGCCACAATTAGGCTTGTTCCAGAATAAAATAACTGGAATTCTCTCATCAGAAGTATACTTATCAAGTACAAAGACGACGCAAGGGATCCTCGTCCTTCAAAATTATATCTCGTGATTAATGGCCGCCCTCATCTTCAGTATCGGAATTCCCTCGTTGAGTGTCCGAAAAGAAGTGACGACGAGAACGTCGTTGTTTGCGCGGTAAAATCAGGGAACGCGGGAGGTCGATAACAAATAAATCTGTCTATAGATTTCTCTCTGCTCATGGCTCTGTTTTACCCCAGGCAGCTCTGCTCGTCCTTACTCTCAATTCGAATGAATGCTAGATTCTGAACATCCGTAATGTGTCCACACGTTTTCGGATATAGCGAACGACTGACTTGTCTATTCGGTCGCGCATCGCGATCGAGGCTTTCGCGCCCCCCACTCCTTGTTTACGCTTCGCGCTCCGAAATTCCGCGCGTGCCACCTGTCGCACATGTGTCGCACATGTGTCGCGCTCCAAATTCTCACATGTACTTTCTAAACACAGTGATTAATTTCACATGGAATATTCAGTTCAGTACTTCAGTATTAACATTAAAATACTGGACAGTGATTTATTACACATGGAATCCTCGATCCAGTACTTCAGTACTAACATTAAAATACTCATCAGTAATTCAACACAAGTATTTATTACACAAGTAATTTTCACCTAGTATTAAATGCTTTCTCATCAGAAATTTAATACTAAGTATTCAATACTCGTCCTGTATTAAATACTACTTTCATAAATTACTGGCCAGTAATAAAATACTGTGCAATACTTGAATCACAGTGATTCAAGTACTAATAAATACTTAATTTTAGTATTATTAATACACAAAATAAGTATTTATTACTAACCAGTTAGTAATACTTTTTTGTAAGGGGTTGTGCTGCAGACCGATGTGCAACATTTCAGAAACCAAGCGTTTAATGTGAAACGGTTCTTTGTCAAGGATTACGGCACTCCCGAAATCAAACTTATGGTTATTATCCATACAATGCATCTGCACTACAGAATGTCCTCCCGGATTTACTCGCTTGTGTTCCCTGATACGGGTTTCCAATAGTCTACCCGTCTGTCCCGTGTACGAAGCATCACAGTCAGCGCAGTTGATGCGATACACCACGTTGCTTTAAGAAACGTTATCGACAGTGTCCTTGTGTACTTTAATAAGGCCGTTTAGTCGATTAAAGCCGTAAAAACTCAGTTTTTCATCCATAGTACTGGCGAGATGAGTGAATTTTTCTGATATATTTTTTACGTACGGAACAGACAGATAAGACCTACCGCTTGGCTTTTCATCGTCCAGAGGCCCCGAGATAGATTTTTTTAAAAGAGAACTAAGCTTTTTCACAATTATCGCGAAAACGAAGTCCAATGGATAACCATTCTCGAGTAAGAGAGTGATGGCCAGAGACAGATTTTTTTGGTGAAAACTAGTATGGGATAGCCTGAAGGCCCTGTCAATTAAACCCATAGCTACTCCCCTCTTTTGGCCGTTTGGACGGCTGGAAAAGAAGCTGAGATATCGTCCAGAAAAGGTCGGTTTGTGATACCAGTCAAATATCAGTCTTTCATTGGCAGCTATTATCGTGGTGTCGAGAAAATTAAGGGTGTTGTTATTACTAATTTCTATTGTAAACTGTAGCCTGTTGTGAATGGAGTTAAAAATGTTAAGGGTGTCTTGTAAGAAGTTAAGGGGCGCCGCAGATGCAACGTCGTCGACATAGCGGAAATAAAAAGGTGGAATATATTTGAGTCGTTTCAAGGCCTTATTCTCAAGATCCCGCATGACAATCTCCGCAGCGTCAGGGGACAGAGGAGACCTCATAGGACTGCCGTGTGTCTGTCTATAAATGACATTGTCAAATGTGAAGTATGTAGAATTAAGCACGAACTTGATAGCGGCTACGAATTCTTCACGCGGTGATTTAGTATTTGGACCTATGAGATTCCACTGTCTACATATGCTGTCAATGACCAAGTCGGTCGGAACATTCGTAAAAAGCAAGATAACATCTAAAGAGAATAACACGAATCCATGGATCCCCCTGCAGGGGGAAACTCTTTGTTGTTCAGCTTTTCGACAAGTGTAAAGCTGTCCTTGATGCTGGATCCATTTATAGGCAAACTCTTGTGTAGGATCTTTTGTAGGAAAGAAGCTAGGTCATACAGAGGAGTGTTAATAGAAGACACAATGATTCTGAGTGGGCAATCGGGTTTGTGGATCTTAGGTAGGCCATAAGCCCTAGGTAAGATGCCGTCACTGACATGTAAAGAGCGATATTCCTGCTGTGTGATATATTTTTTATTTTTCCAACGCGTAAGGAGGGAGACCAGCGTTGAAATGATCTTTCTGGTAGGATTTCTGTCAATAATGGAGTAGGTGGTTTCGTCTCCTAGTAAAGCACTCATTTTCTCCATGTATTCAGACTTCAGCATAGCTACTGTAGTGTTGCCTTTGTCTGCCCTCGTGAAAATGATCTCGGGATGGTGACGGATAAAGATGTTGGTATCTCTCAAGGCTGATCTTAACTCCAACCCAATGGAGTTCAAAAAAGGGTTGGAATCGAAAAGCCTGTTAACAATTGCGGAGGTGTAGTTCCTCAGACCAACCTTCTTAATGGCCGGTAATCTATAGGCACTACTCTCCACTCTCTTGATAAATTCAAAGCATATCTTGCTCTTATTGTCAGAGAAAGGAAGGCTAAAACCGTCACTAAGCTGGAGTAAGCCCTGAACGACGCGAGGGATGGAAATGCTGGTTAAGTTCAAAAACCACTTTTCCCGTATATGTAAGGGAGACATGGAGATGTTATCCATGAAAGAGGTAGGATCTAAAGAAACTTGACCGCGTCGTTGCGTTCACATTAACTTTTATATGAGTCACTGAAGAGGGCCCGATTTAGGGCCGAAACGTTTGATTGATCTTAATTTTTCAATAACTATCAATCACGCAATAAAAAATCGGTACTCTTCTTTTATGGTATACGCTATACGCTAAATTTAAGTCTTTGTCGAAAGTAATTCAATATGTACTTGGTGAATAGATATTCTGTAAGAATGATACTTAATGCATGAATATGAATGCCTACAGAAATTACACAGCGCGCAATAGTTTATTCCAGGTATTTTAGACATTGTTCTTAACAACGGTAAAAGAATTACACTCATTATAAATGCCATTAAAATTGTTCTTCAGCTTTGTAGATTAGTGCGCTATCTACTGTGCCACATTACACTCTTACACAACAAGTTTTTCTGTAAGAAAATTTTGTTTTTTTACATTAATTGATTCATATTGTTTGCAAAAATAAAAAGTAAAGAATTTGAATTATAAATACTTAACAAAATATTATGTCACAATACTGTAACTTTCAAGCCTTATAACTCGAAAAGTACTTAATGAAAAAATACTTAATTATAGTGTTTTGGAAAGCTCTCGACATAAGCTATAAGAATATGCAATAAAAAATAGGGAATTCCATTTAAGAAACTAAAGGTGTCCTTGACCTGTCCTTAACGATGCCACCCAAGGTCAAATCAATGACACCATCTTATGTTCTCCTCAAAACCATACAATTTTGGTCTGGAACGTTTTTCTCTAAAATGCTTAGTTTTTGAAAGAAAAGGGGTGGGCGGGTGGTCTGAGACACCCGGTGTATATATATATATATATATATATATATATATATATCTTGATAATTCTTTATTTTTTCAAAGTGATAATTGACAATAATTTATAGATTTAGAATTTAGGTTTTTTTATTCTTTATTTTTTCTTTACTTTCTTCAACATCTTTTTCAAATAATAATTATTGAATTAATTTTACCTTTAAATATTTTGCTTAATAAATAATTATTTATTAAATATTTATATTTGTCTGCGAACGATGTTGGCAATCTACTGAGAACGGATAATGTAGGAAAACAATGAATTTGTTGGTCCGGTAGGTAGTTAATCCGTAAATCGCAATTTATAAGAAAAATTTGAAAATTTTACTATATGTTAATGGATATGGTATCTACACGCATGTACAAATTAAAAGTAATTGACCGTCCTGAACGCGAAATAATCGCTATCAAAAATTGCATTTTTTTCATGTGTTGCATGCACGAAGCATACGAAAATTTCGTATTTTAAATTTTAATAATTAAAACAAATTTTAAGAAAATGATAAAAAAACGGATTTATAGTAGGTCACTTTAAGAATACTAGTAAAAAAAAACCAAAATTATTAACCGCGTTTAGAGATTTAAAAATACAATAATAAATAGACCGCGATTTTCGTGATTATTTGATGTAAAGAAACGACTGGAGGAGAAAAATAAAAGAATTGTCTTTTGTTTTGTGTGTAAGGGAAAGAACTATTCAAAAGCCTGTAACCGTAAATAGTCAGATGTTTAGAATTTAGAGTATACAATTTTGGATTATTGTATTGTTACGGACTATAACTACCTTAAACGCGTTCTTTTCGGCGTGCACTAGAATATGTTACATATGTTAAAATTAAATAATTTTAATATTTGGCAGGCGGAGTCGGTTAGTGGAGCGTGTGTTGTGCATGCGTGTGCGAGTTGCGGATAAGTTAGGCTAGAGTTTAGAGAGAAATAGGAGGCGAAGTAGGCGCTAAATCAATAGAAAGGTAGAAAGAATAACTTAAGTTTGAGATAGGATAATAGATAAAGTAGGGAAATATTAAATAGTGTAGGAAAAGAGCGCTAAATGTATTGGAGAGAGGAAGAGGTTAGGTGAGAGAATAAGGCGGGAGAATAACGTTGTGCGTTCCAATTTAGAAGAGACAGGGGATGCTGGACTGACGGCCGAACTTCCTCGATGTCGATAATGTCAACATTTCTAATTTTGTTTTTCCTATATCTGTCTTTGTCTAACAAAATGACATCTGTCTTTGTTCGATTGCCGCGCCATCTTTGGTTACTAGTCTGCGTGTATATTTTTGTGGAAAATATATGCGATTTCTTCGAAGCCCAAATTTTTTTTTCAGGCTTTCAATCTCAATTTCAACGGTACGTTATTGTTTATGCACGTATTCTGAAGAGTGGGAACATTTCATTTCGTACATATAACCTATACAACTGTTTATATTAGAAAATATGGTTATAAGGGGTGACAGCATTTTTACATTTTTTTTCAATTATCACTAATTTTTTACATTCCCACTCTTCATTAGTACCTATACTTTACTCGTGCAAAAGGATTTTGCAATCTATAAAGCCGTTTCAAAGAACGAGCCCTGACTGTTTTGTCGGTAATTGTCGCCTGTCCAGGATCCCCTTAAGAAGTGCGACGCTATTTCTCGATATGATTTTCCCCGGGTCGTGAGGCGGGACTGAATAACGTAGCAAAGTTATGATCGGGTGGCAGAGCGGATCTCGAAAGCGATACGAAACAATGTTGGGCGCCAGGTGTGGATACGGCCACACCACCGTTTACTCTAACCCGCGAAAAGTACTCTACATGAACTCTACAAAGATCCGACATAAACTCTAATTATCGACACAACTCTTAATTCACACGTCATGACACATCCGCTCTGGCCGATCGCAACGACTGCTCAGGAATTTCGTTAGAGGGCCGTGGTCCTTACATAGGCTGAATGCAGAGGGGTTTGACCTTGGCGAGGCGAAACAAACACAAAAGAAAGTACTCAAGTAACATGTAAATCAAAATATAATATAAGAGAAAGCTGGATAATAGCGTTACAACTTACAGGACGCGAGCGAAATATTCCCCGCGATCAATCGCAGTCCCCCGACTACGCAAGGTCTTTCGAAGGGTTCGCGCGTTGTAAATGACTCGGACGCAGAACTAATATTTTCGGAAAACGTACGTGTAGCTTGTACTCGCCATAAGGGGCACTCTACGCTATGAAGTACGCGAGGCGCAATAATATACACCGACGAAATAATACACGCAAGAAATAGTCTACGCTAAGAAATACGCAAAAAGTAATAAGATACGCCGACGGAATAATACCCGCAATCACAATAATCCACGCTAACTAACGAAAGAGTAAAATAAACGATACGCGCACAATAATTTCTCGCACCATAAACGATACGCGCAATATAACTCAAAGTTCCTTGCAAGCTAAACGATACACGCAATATAACTCAAGGTTTCTCGCAAACTAAACAATACACACACTATAGGAGTTCTTGCATAACACCCCTCGAAACGTAACGCGAAGCCTCGCCGCGCGGTCCACACCGCGAGCACGTGATACTCACGCCTAATTCAGCCCGGGGCGTGCGGTACTCTCAGCCGGAGTAAATCTCACTCTAAATTTCTGAACGTTAATCGAGGTCGATTTCGGGCACCTTCTTCGAGAAGGCTGACTCTATGTCCGGTATGCCGACGCCTCACACTTCCCGTACCGGGCGCGGTAATTTACGTATCTCGGAGGCCGACACGCCCCAGAACGACCGTACGCACGAAAGCCCGCACGATGAAACTTTCACTACGCGAAAACTAACTCTAACGGAAACGCAGATATCTTACACACAGATCGATAGACACGATACTCATAAACGGTAATCTCGAAAAGCTCGAAACGGTAACTTAACTCTAATGACTGTTGAGCCGATCCGCGAGGTTTGATCTCGCAACACGCGCCACACTCATGACGCATGGCCGGTGCCACGCGGTCGCTCGTCGTTACTCGATTACACTCAAAATCTTATACCACACCGGTCGAGTCGGGAAGAAACAACCGCCCTTTCGGTATTATTACGGGGAGTCAGCGGGCGGGCTATGTCTTACCCGTAGAAACGAAACGGAAAAGCGATAATCCCGGCAAGGGATTCACGACAATGACGCATAGGTAAGGAAACTCTCAAGCAAACCTACGCGTCTCTCTCAAAAATAACGCGAAACGGTACTCGACAATCCGCCCCGCTGTTCCCCGATACCTGCGGTCCGGGATTGCTGGTCGTTTACATCTCGTCCTTCCTTCCTTCACAATGTAACTCCTAGGGCCGCCGCCCTCGCTTATTCCCGGCGCAACGGGAAGGCCCTCGCCGTACGTCAGCCCACGCTCGCGATCGACCCAACAGTGCCGGGATCGTTTCCGCGGCTTCGACTCGCGGCCCTCTAGATCAGGGCGCTTCACCGCACCGGCGGATGGCGCCACGCTGCCGAAACGGGCCCTCCGGCCGCTTCTTCCTGAAAACTATAAACTCGGAAGTACGCGCGCAATACAAAGGTTTGAGTGGCGAAGACTGTGACGTGCACATCGTGCAACGTCACAAAAGATACACTAGAAAGAGAGCGTGAACGAGTGACGTATAGAATGGAGGGAGTATAGAAATGAGCAGATTAGAGGATGGTCGGAGCAGAAGAGGAAAAGGGTTGAAAGACAGAATGGATAAGTTTGAAGATAGACTTCTGAGGATGGAACAAATGAAAGAAGAATTAATGCTGGAGAAAAGAAAGAAATTATAATTGAAAAAATAGTAGAAAAAGTGTCGGAAATAGTAAAAAAGAGAGAATTAAATATAAGAGAAAAAAAGGAAAGACAAAACAATTTTGTAATCAGAGGATTACAAAAGGAAGAAAGTGAGAGTTTAAAGGAAACAGCAGAGATATTTTTGGAGAGGGAATTCGGAGTAAGAGAAAAGGTGAAGAAGATGCAGATAACAGGAAAGGAAGGAAAGGAGGTAGTTATTGTGGAAATGGACTGCTGGGAATCGAAGGAAAAGATAATGAAGGAGAAGAGGAAACTAGGAAGCAAGAAAATCTTTATCGACCACGAGGAAGAGATCATCTAACGTACGAGGAAAAAGAGGTGCAAAGACTGATAAGAGAACGCGCGAGGAAAGAAAAGCTGGAAGGAAAATGGGTGAAGATAGGATGTAGGAAATTAGAAATACAAGGTGTTAACACTGTGATGGGAGGCGAGGATGCAGGGAGAGAATAATTACACGTCCTCTTTAATTGAGACGAACTTAATTTTTATTACAACTCGCGATCTCTGCTCGTGTGCGCTTCTTATACAGAACTTAACGACTACCGGAAACGAACGCGCGATGCATGCCAGAAACGGAGAAGAAAGGTTGCCAACTGTGACATGGTTGTGACGCCCGAAACGTATGAGAACGCAAAATGAACAAACTCATAAACTAAAAGTAACTAGATGAACGTAACATGTATACCATAAATACTATGCATTGACGCTAATAATTATACATATATTCTATGTTGCGCGAAAAACTGTTTTATCACAAGGAAAGAAGTACGTATGGAATGGTGAAGAAAATATGATTATAGAATGGAAGAATTTCAGGGAGGTAGGCAAGTAAAGGAAGAGCTGAAGAAGACGGATGAAGAGAAAAAGAGTGAAAAAGAAAAAAGAAAGAAACGAGAGAAGTAATAATAGTAGGAGAAAGGTTTTATTTTGAAGTGTAGCAGGTTTAGAAAGGCAGGATAAGGATTTTTGGCATTATATTATAGGTTATGATTTTATAGGATTGTGCAAGACGTGGCTAGAGCGATAGGTGGAATTCTGATAGGCATAAAGAAAAACTGGGTTAAGAGTGTGGATGAGGTAAAGACTACAATTTTAACAGACAGTGTAGTTCATACAAAGGTTAGTAGGTGAAGATGTAAAGCTGAATAGTTCAGCACATAAATGTTATCTATGGTTCCCGCGGTACTATTTTTTTTTCTCCAGCTCCTCCCTTTAATCCAGTCAAATCAGATCAAAATATAGCAAATAGAAAAAATAACCGGAAAAAGCTATAAATTGGTGGAAACTTTTATCTTGGCATACTATTAAACATACTGAAAGTCCGGACCTCTATCTGCAGGGCTCGATCCGCCATCTTGAAAAAAAGGTGCTCCAATTTAGTTTTTTCTTCATATCTCGGTAATCGTTGATCCTATCGCAATGAAGGTTATTATAAAAAATAAGGCTAATTAAATTCTCTATAAAAAAGGTTCAATACATTTTTTTCGTAACTTTAATAGTTTTTCTGTAATACACAGTTGAATGTTGAATATATGGATATTTGTATTTTGTCTCATGCTGTCATAAAAATCACACTCTCGGTGTAGAATTTGTAAGAAAAAATATAAATAGACAAAAAATATTAAATGTGTGCGTAATATTTCTCGTACATATAAAAATTTAGCAATTCTTACTATTTAAAATTGTTATACACGACTAGTACTGAGGGTAGCGTCGTCTACAAGATTCATCTGAGCCGGTTCCTGAGGTTGTGAATCTGCAGGGCTATGATCATCATCTCGATCATCATTTTCAACATCGATTACAAAGAAATCGTTCTCGTCAAGCTTCCAATGCTTGACACCTGAAACTTTCAATAATTGTACTTCATTATATGATGCGCTAAAGCCCAAGCTAAATAGTAACGTTACTAGATTTTTAGAGCCAAATTTCCGGCATAAAAAGGCAGCAACGCTGATTAAAAGTGGTAACAAGAAAGATCTTGGCTTGGTCGCTAACATAATAGCGTGCGCTATTGAAATGCATTTTTGTTCGAGCTGCTGCGATGGGCATTCTCTTCCTTTAGCTATAACGTTTTCCAGAAAAATATTGAGGGATTTTGGTATGTAGTCTTTTACATCTGTCAAAAAATCATCGCTTGAAGAATATGCAGATGTGTCGTTGATTTGTGAGCGAATATCTTCCTGAAGTATGGCTGTAGCTGTAGTGACTACTTGAAGGCGTTTTTCCTGTTCATCGACTTTCTTTTGTTCATACAAATAACTCGACAAAATTGTATATCCTTTGTTTTGGAAACATATAGTAGTAATCTTCTTATTTGTCGCTATAACAATTTCGTCACCGTATTTTTCTTTTAATTTTCTTAAGAACGGAAAAAAGTCAATGAACGGAAAGAACGCCTTCGAGTAGTCACTACAGTTGCAGCCATAATTCGGAAAGATATTCGACTTTTAATCAGCATTGCTGCTTTTTTATACCGGAAATTTGGCTTCAAAAATCTAGTGACGTTACTATTTAGCTTAAGCTTTAGCGCATTATATAATGAAGTACAATTATTGGAAGCTTTAGCTGTCAAGCATTGGAAGCTTGACGAGAACGATTTCTTCGTAATTGATGTTGAAGATCGAGATGATGATCATAGCCCTGCAGATTTACAACCTCAGAAAACGGCTCAGATGAATCTTGTAGACGACGCTACCTTCAGTACTAGTCGTGTATAACAATTTTAAATAATAAGAGTTGCGAAATTTTCATATGTACGAGAAATATCACGCACACATTTGATATTTTTTGTCTATTTATATTTTTTCTTACAAATTCTACACCGAGAGTGTGATTTTTATGACAGCGTGAGACAAAATACAAAATTTCCATATATTCAATAGTGTATTACAGAAAAACTATTAAAGATATGAAAAAAATGTATTGGACCTTTTTTATAGAGAATTTAATAAGCTTCATTTTTTATAATAACCTTCATTACGATAGAATTAACGATTACCGAGATATGAGGGAAAAACTGAATTGGAGCACTTTTTTTTTCAAGATGGCGGATCGAGCTCTGCAAATAGAGGTCCGGACTTTTAGTATGTTCAATAGTATGCCAAGATAAAGGTCTCCACCAATTTATAGCTTTTTTCCGGTTATTTATTCTATTGTTGCTAATTTGACTGGACTAATGTGCAAGTATCGCCGAGACGCCGCCGTAGTTTGATGCGTCGCACGTTAAACTTATTTTTTATTCGGGTCGTAATTTATAAGTACCTCGGTTGATTTTAGTTCCTGTTTAGTTGTTTCAAAGATTTTTTGACATGTGTCCGTCCAGTAAAATTTATCCCTTTTTAAATTACCGTACAATGGATACAGTTTCGTGGCCCGATTCTTGATAAATTTTGCGTAGTAATTTAACATTCCCAGAAAAGCTTGCAATTCCCTTTTTGTAGTTGGTGCCGGTGCTTTATCTATTGCGTCTACTCGTTCTTGCGGTGCGTGTACCCCGTGTTCGTCTATTTCCACGCCCAAATATCGAATTTTACGAACTAATAGTTCACATTTTTCTTTTTTTAATTTCAACCCGCATTCGCTCAATTTATCAAGAACTTGGCTCGTTCTCTGTACGGTTTCTTCCAGCGTTTTGCCGGTAATAATTATGTCGTCGAGGAATACACTTATGCCCGGCAATCCTGCAAAGATCTGCTCCATTTGTCTTTGGAAGAATCCCGGTGCCGAGGCTATGCCGTACGGTAACTTATTTGGTTGGAATAAACCTCTATGTGTACTTATCGTTAGTATTTGTTTTGATTCCTCGCTCACCAGTACCTGCGCGTAGGCCTCTTTCAGGTCTATTTTTGAAAAGAAAACTCCCCCCCCCTGTAAATTCGCAATAAGGTGTTCAATACGGGGTAATGGGTGTCTATCAATTAACAATTTCGGATTTACGGTTACCTTGTAATCGCCGCATATTCTTAGACTGCCATCGCTTTTTACAACCGGTACGATTGGCGTCCCCCATTCGCTAGTTTCTACCGGTGAGAGAACTCCCTCTCCCACTAATCTGTCGATTTCCGCGCTTACCTTGTCCTTTAACGCAAAGGGTAGCGTTTGCGGTTTTATACGTTGGTACCGCTTTGACTCTCATTTTAATCACAAATTTTGATTTCGTATAAGGTAAATAGCCCGATTATGGAACAAATTCAGTAGAGGTTTCAGATGTTATTCAAATTTAAATTAATAAAGACATTAATGTGAAAATTTTTTATCGAATTCTGTAAGCCAACTCTTCCAAAAATCGAAACAATTTTTAAAATCTCAAATCGACCATTTATAAGCTAAATATCAATAAAAACTGAAGCAGCTAATATGTATTATAAGTATTTTGGCACAGCATCTGCGTGCTTGACCCAATGTTTGGAACATCTTGTCCCGATTCTGGAACAAGCTTGACCCAATGTTTGGAACATCTTGTCGGGTGACCTCCTTGTGGACACGTAACGATTCGACACCGCTTGATTAGACACGCACTATTGGACACGTAACTATTTAACACCGCACGATTCGACACCGCACGATTAGATACCGCACGATTGGACACCGCATGATTCGACACCGCACAATTCGACGCGAACATTGCACAATTCGACACCGCATAATTCGACACCGCACTTTTCGACACGCACGATTCGACACCGCACTTTTCGACACGCACGATTCGACACAGCACGATTCGTCACCGCACGATTTGACACCGCACGATTCGACACGCACAATTCGACACCGCACGATTCGACACGCTCGATTCGACACCGCACGATTCGACACCGCACGATTCGACACCGCACGATTCGACACCGCACGATTCGACACCGCACGATTAGAAGCGAGAGCTGATATAAAAAATTAGAGAGTAACAGAACTCGCAAAGAAAGATAACAAATAAAAAACTATTACGTTTTTTTTAATTGTATTTATTTTTAATTTTATATATCATCATATACATAGTGTCATATATATAGTGTCTCACGCGAGTTCCACGCTGCCTACCGGCGGAGGTGGATGCGGGAGGGGGGCCGAAGGCCCCCCTTGCACCCCCGCATGTGTGTGTGTGTGTGTATGCATATAACATCTACAATTTAATATAGTCAGGATAAGCTAATAAAATAATCTATTAATTTATTTTGACTATTCTTCGGCCCCCCTCCCCCGCACCCTCCCCGCCGGTAGGCAGCGTGGAACTCGCTTTACAACTTAAAGTACATGCTAAGTTGTAAAGCGAAATTATAAAGTACATGCATGGGGAGGGGGATGCAGGGGAGCAAAATCCCCCCGCCCACGCATGTACTTAAACGAGCTTGTAAAGCGCGTCATGAACCCATGTGGCACCTCTTTTCGCGTGGAAAGTGTATGCGCGTGAACTATTTTGGCATATAGGAAAATAATTTAGATATATATGCATTATATGCAACGTAATTGGAGAAGTTGTTAGACCGATTCTTACAATTCTAACAATATAAATTATTTACTGAAAAAGAAAATTAAAAACAGAAAAGGAAATAAAATATTTATAATTGTATTTTGTTTTTTCCTATTAGTTTTGATAATTTGTACAAAATTAACAATAATAGAAAATAGAAATACCGAAGATTACGTAAAAGTTTGAAAACAAATAACAAATACTGTCCTTTCATTATCACGCATGTGTCAAAAAGGTTTGATTATTTTTTATTCGTGCGCGTATATTTTGAAAAAGGCTTCATCTAACTCTAACTTAACAGATTACTACTTACGCGGTGCTACTAATCTACAAAAATTAAATTGTGTTGTCTAGGGATTTTTGTACCACCGTTATCTCCTCTACTTTTTCGGGAAACTGTCGTGTAACCGATTTTAACATTTAAAAAATCGATAGTTATTGCGAATGCCGCAAAATGGTAGGCGATTTTTATGTTAATCTCGACTCCTTCTACCTTTCGACAAGCGTTGGGTAGTGCTTGAGACTATGTATATGATGACACTATGTATATGATGATATATAAAATTAAAAATAAACACAATTAAAAAAAACGTAATAGTTTTTTATTTAATATCTTTCTTTGCGAGTTCTGTTACTCTCTAATTTTTTATATCAGCTCTCGCTTCTAATCGTGCGGTGTCGAATCGTGCGGTGTCGAATCGAGCGTGTCAAATCGTGCGGTGTCGAATTGTGCGTGACGAATCGTGTGGTGTCGAATCGTGCGGTGCCGAATCGTGCGGTGTCGAATCATGCGGTGTCCAATCGTGCGGTGTCCAATCGTGCAGTGTTGAATCATGCGGTGTCGAATCGTGCGGTGTTCAATAGTTACGTGTCCAAAAGTGCGTGTCTAATCAAGCGGTGTCGAACCGTTACGTGTCCAAACGGGATACGCCCATCTTGTCCCGATTCTGGAACAAGCTTGATCCAGTTTGGAACATCTTGTCCCGACTCTGGAACAAGCTTGACCCAATGTTTGGAACATCTTATCCCGATTATGGAACAAGCATTTGCGTAAGAACGTCTGAACGTCTTTTTGAGGTTATCTTTCGTTTACGTGTTACTTTCTAACAAAATTTTGCATTACAATGTACTTACTTGCTGTGAAATAATGAAAAAAGTATACTCGAATAAAAATGCACAATAAAAATCGTGTTTGTTTTAATAATACGATAAAAAACTTATGCCAAAATCTAGGACCATCAAGCGAGCATACAAAGGCCGGAACTGGGGAACGCTCTCATTCAGCGTTCCATAATACGGCAATTGAAAAAATAAAAGTTCCTAAAAGGGAACATCTATTTAATAAATAAAAAACTATCAAACTTACAAAAAAATGATAAAAATTAGAATCTACGATTCTTAATATTCAAACTATTAAATACAGATTTGCAAATTTATGTGTATTTAATAGTTTATACCAAATTGCGAGCTGTACCAAATCAGCTGCTTTGCTTTGAATAGGAGTCAATTTTCACGGGTGTGGAGACGAACATCTCTAAAAAATTTTATTTACACTTAAATATTTATAGCAACAGTACTTAGTTCTAGATAATTATACACTTGAAGACTTGTACATAATAACGCAATTTTTTTTGTTTATTTTTGTTTTTAAATATAAATTTTATGAGTTTTTTTTTTAAAGTGTTCCACAACCGGTTTTGTTCCACAAATCGGGCCGTTTACCTTAGTTCCCTAGTCCCGGCGAGAATAAATTCGCGAATACTTAGTGAAGAGCTGTCCTACCATTTTTTGAATTTTCCCCTTTTCTTTCGTCTGTTGTTTTATTTGTTTTAATTCCGTTATTTTTTGTTCGGACTGCTCTATCCCTAGCGGCCACAACCCTAATTTATGTAACCAATTGCGCCCGAGTAGGGGTTTTCCGGTCTTCCCTATCACGTATAGTTTTTTCGTCGTTTTAATTTTACCGTATTCACGCTTACATCTCTTAACATTCCTATCGGTTCGCTCCCTTCACCCCCGTAATAACTTAGTGTTGTATCCGAGGCGACTAATGGTGTCTCCGCAAAATTATCCTTGTACTCCTTTTCGCTTATCAATGAGACATCCGGGCCGCCGTCGACCTCCATGTTCAACTCTCGCCCTTCTACCTTAACCCATAGAAATTGTGGTTTTACTCTAATTGAATTACATTTACTCTCGATTTCTTTCTAACCGAAAACAAATCTGCATACCATTCCGACTCCGGCTCGGACTCGCTCGATTCTTTGCTTTGCTGCATCTTCTTGACCGGGTTTTTCTCGTGTTGCGTCCGCTCCTTGCAATTGTGTAGACCGGGAGCCCGTAACACTAAATTTGTGTCAAATCTTATTCATCGGGAAACCCTATATATTTGATAGAGTACAACCTTCTAATATTGAAAAGTCATTTCTTACAACTGATGGGTGGGACAACCCCTGCGGGGGAGTGAAAAAAAAGCAGAGAATATGTCAAATTTTATTCACCTTGAAACTTATTTGCTAGTTAGTTTTTAATAAATAATTTATGAAAAAACGTTTCTTACACCTAGCAAGCGGGACAAAATTGTTTTTACAGGTTGTAAACAATGTAATATTTTACGAGAGATGTCAAATATTAGGGGAGACCGGGGCTAAGCCGACAGCGGGGCGAACTTGACACTAGGCTTTTTGCCAATTTAAATCTATTGTAGAAACTTGCCTTTGCTACTGTAAATGCGTCTTTATGTGCCAGTATTATCAACGGAATTTGGTAACATTCTGAGTTATAGTGTAATTTTTAACGCGACATAAGTGTTTTTGATAGTGAAAAGTAATTTTTCTGATTTCTCGAAAATGTCTATTCTTTCATCGAGCTTTACTCTTGCGAATCTACCGCTAAGTGATTTTGATGGAAAATTCGATGCTTTATACGAATCCGATAATAATTTTTGCATATTTTCAAAATTTATATATTTTTGGAGTAACAAAAGTAAAAAACGACGTTCGGGGCTAAGTCGACACGACGCCACTGGGGCAAAGACGACACTAACCTAAAGTGACATTATCGCAAAAAAGGTCACTGTTTCGTCCGATTCCAATGACGATTTAAGGAACATCTGTTGCGTGTGTTCGGAAAACATTTCATTAGCTTGTAATAACAAACAATGCATCTTATGCAACCGTATGGCTCATGACGAATGTGTGCGCACATCTGATCGCGAGTTTACGTGTATAAATTGTTTTTCAGACAGTTCAAAAAAAGATAATTAAAAGTTTAATCTTTTTTTTTCTCATTATTTTAAATAATTGTTTACTTTATTCTGACTTTGTGTTTCTAATACACAATGTCTTTTTATTTGATAAACAATGTATTTTTATTTTTAAACAATAAAAAAATAAGTTCCAGATCAAATTGTGTCGATCAAACAAAGTGTTGAGTTTGCCCCGGCGAGGTGTCGAGTTCGCCCTATCATTTTTCAATTCGAAAATTTGTCTTCGCGTCACTTTTCCTTTCCTGGCGGCAAAACAAAGCGACGTACAGCAAAACTTCCTGAATCAATTTTGTACCTGAAGAAACACTCTTTAAATATATATCATTGAATTTGCCTAAAAATTTTAATTAAATATTAAAAATTGCCTTTGAAAAAATAGCGTCGGCTTAGCCCCGGTTTTCCCTATTCACTTTGAAATTTATATGAGAGGTAAGTTTGAACTATAAATAATACAAAAAAAAATTCTTACGGCTTGAACGCGGACCAAACGAGTTCTTACACTGCTTTGAAACTAAAAATTAAGGTAGGCGTCTCGCTACGTGCTAGTCATGTGACTGTTTGTAGGTTTTCACCAGTTTTCACGTTCAGAAATATATTTCAGGCAATTTTTGCTGACGGAAAAATAATTTTATGAATTATGGTGTAAAATTTCATACGTGACAAAGTATGTTACTTTTTCCAAATTATGTGATTTTTCTCATTTGACTCCGTTTTGATCAGCTGATCATGCGAGTCGTCGAGAAAGGTTATCATCTTCTTTTCGATTAAATTTTGACAATTACTGAGAAAGGGTTTCAAAACGCATGACAGGAGTGTCAATCACTATCCAATTCGGCTAAGAAAGACGAGCCCCATAACCTGCAACTACAGTGATTAGCCAGCGGCGTTGCCAAGTCTTCCCAACCTCACCTCGACCAAAAAATGTCTGCTCGATTACCGCATTTTCACTAAAATAAACTAAAAAATTAGCAGCGAAATCTCCGGTAACCTATATATTTTATGGTTGCATCGGATTCTTCGAAATCTAATGTACAAAAAGCAATGTTTTTTTCTTACTTCATCTAATCGAAAAATACGAAAATATGTGATTGAAACCGTGATAGAGCCTTCTTTTCTGTATGAAGTAATGCAAAATTTGTGATTTTCGAGATCGATTTTCTAGAGTAAATAGTCGGTAAGGAGCCACAGAAAAAATCGACTGCAAAGCTGATCATATAATTTGATATAAAATCCAAAATCGAAAACTTTATCTAATACATGCCCTGACGAGACGACTACCTTAAGAGCGCCCACAACGCTCTTTTGCTGCAGTGCGCACACAGTAATTTTTCTTTAATGTAGTATGTTATATAAATGTATATAAATGTATGTATATAAATCGGGTTTGACAGTTACGAACATGCAAAATAGATGGACAATAAAATGTGGAATAATTTTTCATTGTATATTATTTATTCTTTTTATTAAAGTAATACGTATAATATATAAAATTAAATATTCTGAATCTCATCGTCACTGTCTGAATCCTCAGAGGAGGAGTTCAAATTTATATCTGAATAATTTAATTCTAAGTCGTCCATAGAATGACCGATTTCATCGTCATCCATTTCCAATAAAAAATTTATTCAGACTTTTTGTAATGTCACCGAGTTGAACATTGACACCTCAATTGTAGCGTTCGAAGAGTATGTATGTAAAATTTACGGTTATTGTAAACTGAAATGTATTAATGAAGCGAGAGTCGCGGCTTTTTGTAAAACTTACAAATTAAGTGATAAAGAGAACATTTTCAAAATGACGAAAAAAACTTTGATGGGTCAGTGCTACCTCCTAGCAAAGCAGAATTAAAACAACACATTCTGAGATCCATCTATATCGCAAATATTTGGCGAAACGCGCACAGACAACAGATAAATCATCTCATGATGGAAGACTTTGGTTGGAAATTAGAGGAGGACACATGCTCCTTCAAATGGTTTGAAGGCGATCAAATGCCAATAAGTATCGACGACATTGTTGTGGAGAATCCAAATGAAGAAAATAAAGGTATTGTATTGTTATTTAAAATTGATTCCTCTACAATTCTTAGCAAATATTCATGAATTATGTAATTTCAATCAGAGGAATTATGTAAGATCAATCAGAGGAAATGGATGACGATGAAATTGGTCATTCTATGGACGACTTAGAATTAAATTATTCAGATATAAATTTGAACTCCTCCTCTGAGGATTCAGACAGTGACGATGAGATTCAGAATATTTGATTTTGTACATTATACGTATTACTTTAATAAAAAGAATGAATATTATACAATGAAAAATTATTCCACATTTTATTGTCCATCTATTTTGCATGTTCGTAACTGACAAACCCGATTTATATACTAACATACTACATTAAAGGAAAATTACCGTGTGCGCATTGCAGCAAAAGAGCGTCGTGGGCGCTCTTAATTTTTAGTTTCAAAGCAGTGTAAGAATTCGTTTGGTCCGCGTTCACCCGTAAAAAATTTTTTTTTGTATTATTTACAGTTCAAACTTACCTCTCATCAAAGTGAATAATATTTTACATCACCCTCGTGAAATATTACATTGTTTACAACCTGTAAGAACAATTTTGTCCTGCTTGCCAAGTGTAAGAAACGTTTTTTCATAAATTATCTATTAAAAACTAACTAGCAAACAAGTTTCAAGATGAATAAGATTTGACAAGGACACGTTCAAAAATTACATGTTTGTTATAATTTTCTGCATCTATGTACCGCTGACCGATTTCGCCAATATCATGTACCTTTCTTACTCGATTAAAACAACTAATTCTATTAATATGGCGGTGAATAAGATTTGACAGAAATTTTGTCGCGGGTTCCCGGTCTATTGGCTTGTAGATGTCCCCGTGCTCCGCATCCGTTGCAGGTCCATTCTCGATACCAACAATCGTCCCTCACATGGCCTGGTTTTCCACAGCAGAAGCATCGCGGTCTTGTCGTAGGCCCCCTTGACGGCCCTGATGTCGATGGGCGATACTGTTGATTGCGTTGAGTTGGTGACCGTAGCTGTCTATAACGCTTCATACGCGCATTCCTCGGATTTTCTCGCTACCCCCCGTGGTTCCTACCGTGTGTTTGTAAACGGTCGATCTTTGTTTTCTCTTCCTTGTTCGAGTTGTTATTCTCTTCTTCGGCTTCAACCTTGAATTTGTCTGCCGTTTTTTGTGCTTCTTCGATGGTTGTTGCTGTTCCAATCGCTGAGTCAACCGTGAGCGCCGTCATTCGGAATAGGGCAATTTTAATATCCTTATTCCGGATTCCGCTAAGCAGTTGGTCATTTATTGCTTCATCTTCTGATGCAAATTTACATTCGGTCGCTAGGTTCCGTAGTATGGCCACGTATTGTGCCACTGATTCCTTCTCCGCTTGTATCCGTTCCCGGAACCTCGATCGAAGCACTGTCACATTGGCTTTTGGTTTTATGTATTCGTTTACCTTTTTTATGATTTCCGCTAGCGTTACGTCTTTCGGTTTAGCTGGTGCGCATACCTTCCATACTACCGCGTAGGCCTCTGCGTCGATTTTCGTTAGAAAGATCGCCCTTTGTTTATTTGCATCTGTTATGCCTTTTGCTTCGAAATAGAACTCTACCCATTTTACGAATTGTTCCCAATCGTCAACTTCAATTTTGAAATCGAGTTGCGTTGAGTATTCCATTTCCGGCTCGTCTTCGGTTTCGTCTTTGGTTTCGTCTTCGTTCGATTTTTCTTCCTCGTTGGCCTCTTGTTCGGTCTGTACCGCTATTCTCAATATTCGGCGCAGTTCGTCTAACTTGCTGACTTCGTTCGCCGGAATTCCTCTGCTCCGCAGCTCCCTAAATACTTCTTCCTTACGTAGCTTATGTATCCAGACCAGTCCGCTTTTCGTCTCGTCCGATTCCGCTATTCACCCTTACACGCGTCTGCGATTATAATGATTTTAGCCTCGTCGCCATCTGCTCTGTATCTTCCTCGTTCAAGCGGGGGAAGGTATCGATCGAGATCGGGTGTGGGCTAGAGTATTTATTTGACTGACTGACTCGTTACATCGAAGTGCCGGCGTTGCTCCGGCTCTCCCCACTCTCTGCACTCTCCCATCCGTGCTCTCACACATGTACATACACCACACCTTTAGAAAGCTATATATGATTCGATTGTTTAGTTATAAAAAACTATAATTTTTGTGGAAATTACAATCAATCAAGCGAGCAATGCAGAAAAAAACTCACTTCTTATAAATAATTAAGATGATTAAGATTCAGGAAGAGTTTATTTAGAAAAAAGTATGGATAAAAATATAGACAATTATATGAAAAAAAAGAATTAAAAAATGATTTAAATATGATTTATGTTAGTAACGAGAAAAAATAACATAAAGATAGACGCTCTAAAAAATGCATTACCATAATGGAATTTTAAGTAAAATGTTTTACTTTTTGTTTGCGAACAATTTATATAATATATATATATTTATATTTGTGTTGATATAATGTATCAGTGTCATTCTTGAGATATTGTTAATGTCTTCATCTGCACTGCTTTCCTACTATTTTATGTTTATTATTAGACATGTAGGGGAAACCGGGGCACCATGAGCCACGGGGTACTATGGGTCATTGACTGTTTAGGGTAATCCAGAATGTTCAGGTCAATTCAACTATAGTGTCATGTGACAGTTATTTCGTTGCTCATACTTCGTATCTAGGTGGCAGTCATCAAAGTCGCCGTAGTCTCGAGACGCACGTGACATAAATGGTTTTCGTGATGCGTAAATAATTTTTTAACTGTTTAGAAATGTTTTAATATTGTTTTTGTAGTAAAATATACACGCACTAAAAATTAGGTGTAACTTTCTAGCATATTTTGTCATTTTACTATACTACAGATAATCATATATTATTTATTTTTTTTTATTACGTTTCACCGTTTTCTATATTAAGTGCATTTGGTCCAGCATGGGACATTCGGGAAGAATGTTATTTCCGGGGCTCCTCAATTTGAAAGGTGTATTTGATAGATCTTTCGCTGAGAAAAAAGGCTGCATTCAGCGGACTCAACAGTTGAGACATCTGCTTTTGATGGATCAAACTCCGCTGTGAATTCTCCACTGAATAATCCGCTCGCGAAATCGCTACTTACAAAGATGGCTGCGTCCAGACCAGTATTATTTTGTAAACAAAAGCGAATACATTAAGTTTGCCAGTTCAGTGTTCAGTTGTGCAAATTATAAAACTTGTAGTGTGTATATATATATATATATATATATATATATTTTTTTTTTTTGACAAAATGGAATTAATGGCAATATTAATACCGTTATTTATGGATGACAGAATACCTATACACAATTTTAAAAATATCATACAAAATTTAATAGAACCCAGTAACTATATAAACTTTATGGCCAGTTTACAATGAGTCGTTAGTCGTTAGTCAGATGTCGGAAGAGAGTCAAAAAAAGTCATAAACGTGTCATAAGGCGATCGGAAGTCTGTAATCGGCAATCATAAGCGATTGGCCAAATGCCATCTCTTACGATCTCCGATTACAGGCCTTCGATTGGTTACAATACGCTTATAACTATTTCTTCCGACATCTGACTAACGACTAATGACTCATTGTAGACTGGCCATTAGACATCGTGCCCCAATAAAACGTCGTAATCTATACTATTATGAAAGAATAATTCCGAGGTTTACGCACGATCAATTCAAGGAAATGTTCAGGATGGATAGAGCAACTTGTGAAGTAAGTGAGTGTATAAATGAAATTATTAACAAAATTAGTTAATGCGTAAACAATTTAGTATTATATGAGTTTACATCCATGCTCTTAAGTTTGTACAGGATAATGTATGTAAGTACATATTTTATATCAGTGGTTTATCAATTGTTATATATCTTGTTTATTTAATTACAGAACTTATCAATTGTTATTGGACAACATCTTGTACAACATACAGATGAATATGCGCCACTCCGAAAGAAAGTGTTATTTACAATATGGTTATTAAGCAGACCAGTAACTTTTCTAGCAGCAGGAGATAGATTTAATATACCAACAAGTTCAGGTCATAATATTTTTAAAGAAATTGTTGGTGTACTTGTCGACTTGATGCCACAGTACATACAATAGCCAAATGGTGTTTATAAAAACATGTGTATGGATGTAAGTATAAAATTATTATATATTAAAACTATTTGCAGAGAACAAGAAATCTGATCTGAATATTTTTGAGCATTTAATCAATGTTTTTCTTTAATCAATGCTTTTTTTTATCTTGTAGGTATTCGAGCAGAGATCAAATGGATTTCCGGGAGTCATAGGAGCAATTGATTGTTGTCACATTCCCTGCAAACAACCAAAAGACAATGCTCATGACTACTACAACAGAAAATGATTTTATTCAATTATACTACAAGGTACTACGTTTACCAAATGTATAAAATCTATTAACACATTTATTTAGAGAATCAGTTTTTATTGAATTAACTACTTTTTATTACAAGCATTTGTGATCATCATACAAAGTTTATTGATTGCTTTATTGGTCTACCTGGAAGAATGCATAATGCACGCGTATTTAGAAATAGTCCAATCTATCAACGCATCATAAATGAAAGAAATCCATTATTGCTACCTGAAGAACACATAATTGGTGATTCTGCGTACCCACTAATGATGAATTTGATGACACCGTTTAGAGACACAGGACATTTATCTGTAGCTCAATCACGATACAATACCAAACTCAGTTCAATTTGATTAGTAATTGAGCGAGCATTTGGACTTTTAAAAACAAAATTTTGACGATTAAAATATTTGGATATTAAGGATATTGATCTGGGAAAACAAATAATTGCTGCAGCCTGTGTATTGCACAATTTTATTTAAAACAAAATGGATGAATATGATATCAATGACGCCATTGAGGAAATACCAAATGAAGAAATTCTAAGCACAGATACAGAAAACGCAAGGTGCCCACAGATGATTGCTATTCAAAAACGCGAACAGATTATGCGTGTGTTATCAGATAATAACTAAAAACTAAAAATGTTACAAACATACCTATATTATACATATATACCTACATATGTTTATATTCTTTAAATTTGTATCAATAAAATATATATTTATTTTTAATAAACAACTCTGTATATTGTACTTTGGTTTCATTTATATGTCTATATGTCTATAGATTGGACTTTGGTATTGTACTTTGGTTTTATCCATATAAAGGAAAAATGGGGATAATACTTTCATGGAATATGGTTTGCGCCTTAATACCGTACCCTTTTTGCCTTCTTCATCTGAAGATGGACTTGCTGGACTTTTTAATGGCTGTGAATCATCCGGATTTGAACAATTTTTAACATTATTGAATCATAAGAATCATACGCAGATTTTGAATCTATCGAAGACTGTCTTGAGTCTGTTGAGGGTAATATAGAGCATCTTGAGAGTGATCTCTGATCTCTTGAAGGCAGTGTGGAATTTTCCGAAGGCGTAAAAGATTTTTTAAAAGAAGCAGTTGAATCTTTTGATAAGGAATTACAATCATAGTGCGGTTTTGTCAAATCTCTTGATGGTACACTGATCAAATCATAATTATCAGACGATACTGAATCCCGTTGTTTAGGTGTTTGTTCTGAGTTCTGATAGAAAAAGTTAATAAAATTAGTTTATTTTTTTTATTTTTCTATATAAATATTATACAGTTTCTTAGATTTCTTATACGAATTTTGGAACAATTCTCAAAAAAAGAATAAAATTATTTGTACAAATATGACAAAAATCTATGCAAGTTTTGATATATATAAATTCTAAAAAAATCTTGAGATTTCTCTTTTTTTTATAAAAACTTATGTACAACTAAATAAATTTCAATTTTACCTCAAAACTTTTCCTAAGTTCAAAATATGAAAAACTGAGAAAATTCTGAGAACTTCAACTCGCACAAAAAATCTTAGAATATTTTGCATCAGAAAAGTGTCTTCTATATTCATATATTTTCTTACTGGCTGAAATATACATTGCATAGATGACAATGTTGGTCCGATATTCATTGTTTTATCATCAAAGAATATGTTTTCAAATGTTTCAAAAAACTCCCAGGTTATTCTTCCTCGGCTACTTGATTTTTGATTGTCTTTGATTGTTCGGTATGTTTTTTTCATATTCCTCATTTTTCTATCCAAAATATCTACTGTCACATTATAATTGTGTTTTCTAAATTCGTTCACCATTTCAGTCTACAAGGATTTTTTTTTTACTTTGGGATCTCTAAATTTTTCTTTGCGTTCTTGGTATAAATGCAATAAGAGTTTTGTATTTTGGTTGTTCCAGTAAAAATTTTCTTTGTTAGCATCTGCAAATAAAAGAACAATAAGTATTTTAGTAGTTATTTTAATCATTTATTTAAAAAAAAACATGTATTGTAAAGAGTTAAAACATTTAGCATTAATATAATAAAAAATTAAGTGGCTGAAGGGTCAAAGCATATAACATGGTGTAGCCATATACGACAGTCATAGACGTAAGTAAAGCACAAACTTTGGTATATTCTCTGACAGTCAGAATATTCCAAAGCTTGTGCGCTACTTACGTCTACGATTATGACTGTTATGTGCTAAATCCTGAAGGAGAATGGAAAAGCTGGGAACATTTCGAAACATTTAAAAATAGTTATATTTCATTATAATAACAGCAAATGATATATTACCTGTTGTTTCATTTTCCGTCGTTGCTACAGCAGTCTCTTCACTGACTTGTGTATCACAATTATTGAAAAAGATCTCCATTAAATTTGGATCTGCAATAAAGCAAATTTAAAAATCAAATACAATTTATAAAATTATATTACCTGCATTTTAAGGCATGTTTCATTATTATTGGCAGTACTGAAAATTAATACGTTCACGTTACGTATACTATAGATTTTTAAGTACAGCCAGTAATAACAGAATAAAAAATTAATATTTTTCCTAATAATTCCAGTATTTCATGCAAATATATTACAAGAAGAGAGGTTAGTTAAAATTATAAGGTTATAAAAAATTATAAATTAGGTATAACTCTTTTATTCTTAACTTACTTGATGCAAGACGGTTATGAAACTCTGCACTTTCTATTACGCGGTAAAATTTATTTTTGTATTCGTATACTTTTTCAATAAAAGTATCTCCTTTTTCACTACAAGTCGCCATGACTTGATGTTGAGCCATGATGTTGATTGGTAACACTTTCCGCTCAGGTAGCGAGGTAGCATAAGTAAAAACCGCTACTAAATATGGCGTCCGCTCCCTCAACTTGTTGGCATGTAGCGACTGAGCGGAACGTCATTCAGCGGAAAATCTAGTAATGTCAATGCCATTTGCCGCAAACCACAATGCGCTACGATGCATAGTTTTCGAGATATCGATTTTTAAATGTAATGATAGCAACATTGGGTAATTGTGTACATGGAGGTGGTCATCCTTGGATGACCTTGAGATATTTTAGAATGTTGTCAAGGTTATCCTCCTAAATGACCTTCAGAAGGTTTCAGCCCGCGCTCGTTGTTTATTCAAAAATTATTAACAAAAAAAAGTTGAAAAATGTAGCAGTTATTTTGAGTATTAAAAAGCATAAATGACTAATATATATGTGGAAATAGTACATGTATAAACAAAGGAAAGTCTTTTAAAGCAGTGAATGGAAATTTTAAAGCAGTGGAGAGTCCACGCATGTACTTTGAAGACACACTATGTGTCTAGTTTAACAAAATAGTGGAGCCCCCCGCAGGGGGGCTGAACCTACTGCCTCCACGCATACACTTTTCACACGAGACGAGTTGTC
>NW_020226903.1:0-1243 GCF_003070985.1 Temnothorax curvispinosus
TCAAAGTTGTTTGCCACCCAGTTCACCAATAAAGTCTCACTTATCTTCCGACGAAACATATGACGATAAACACTACGCGATTCTTCAAAGTCATTCATTACTTTTCGACGAAAGATATGAAGATCTATTTGAGTCCACCCGGTTGAAAAGTTTCAAAAATTGGCCATGGATAAGCGGTTTATGGATAAAGCCAGAGAAACTCGCGGCGGCTGGGTTTTATTATACTGGAGAGAGCGACAAGATACAATGTTTCGAATGTCCAATAGAAATATATGGCAAATGGCAGGTGGATGACAATCCGATGGCCTATCATCAACAATGGTCTGGGGAGTGTCGGTTTATTCGTAATATTCCGTGCGGCAACGTGCCGATCGGTACAGATCCTAACACGATTCCGGCATTTGTGCGTTACGACGATGTTTATGGAATATTTAGCGAGGGATATTACTCTAAAGGATTAGTGATTTGTAAATTGAAAGGGATGGCCTCAAGACCGAAGCGTCCCGGAAGTGTCAGTCGTGAGGCGAGAATAGCGATAGCGATGGCCTTAAGACCGAAGCATCCCGAATATGCCAGTTATGCTGTGAGATTAGCCTCGTTCGACAGATGGCCTAAAGCAATGTCACAAACTAAAGAGACACTGGCAACTGCTGGTTTCTATTACACGGGAAGTGGCGATCAAACATTGTGCTATCACTGTGGTGAAAAATTAAGGGATTGGGAGCCAGAAGATGATCCGTGGGTAAAGCACGTGGGTAAGAGGTTCGAATATTGTCCTTATGTGTATTTAATTAAAGGGACGGAATTTGTAAGCAGCATTTCTGGGAGAACGGGTATCCGAGCAGTGAGTATTTAACAAAATATATTGTTATTAGAATTGTACAATTTGTATATTTGTAATAAATATTCCCGTCTATTTAAAAAATAATGAAATAATTGTGTTGAATATAATAACATTAATTTTAAGTTATTTATTTATTTATTTCTTTAGGAGAACATATTATCTGAAATTAATAAATTGAACGAGAAAATTGAGAAAAATATTGATGCTGAGAGTATTGCTAGCGGAAGCTCTCAAAACTCGATCTATTCTGAAGAAACTAATACCGCAGAAGTAAGTGCCGCATCAGGAGAAGCTAGCAGCGAACAACAATCTGTCCAAGGTGACAAGCGATGCGACATGGAACCATGCAAAATTTGCTACAGTAGAGAAGTACGGATCTTATTCATGCCATGCTGTGCG
>NW_020226904.1:0-14342 GCF_003070985.1 Temnothorax curvispinosus
TGATTAATTTCACATGGAATATTCAGTTCAGTACTTGAGTATTAATATTAAAATACTGGCCAGTGATTTATTACACATGGAATCCTTGGTTCAGTACTTCAGTACTAACATTGAAATACTCATCAGTAATTTAACACAAGTATTTATTACACAAGTATTTTTCACCTAGTATTAAATGCTTTCTCATCAGAAATGTTAATTTTGCGCCCTAAAATTACGTTTTCGAGTTTTGGTCTCGCGTCCGCCTTGCACGCGGTGCTCGCGACGAAGTACTTTTTGTATTCAGGATCAGGCGCGTAATCGGAAAGGACTCCTAACAATGGATTCGGAGAGGTCCCGAACAAAAGGCGGTTGAGCCTGCGGGTGCGTACCTTGAGTCCGCTTCGTCGCGTCTTGGGCATTTGTTAACTACTGATTGAGGTTAAAAGACAAATACGCTTCGGTTGACTCTTCTTGCTTGTGGCGAGAAAGCGTGCTGCTCGTACAGCACTGCCCCTCTCCAGATACCCACGGACGGTAGCGTGCCGCTCGTACGGCACTGCCTCGTACGCAGATGTGGCACAAGGGGAGGACCGGTGATTTGGATGCCTTATTGCAATTACTAGAATACCCACAGGCGGAGACGTGCCGCTCGTACGGCACTAGGCTCGTGTGTGGATGTAGTGTAAGTGGGATCAGTGGAGGATGTGCGAAGAGGTGTAAGAATTTGTAGAGTAAGATATTGTATAAAAATGTTTGTATATTATAATAATTCTACATAGGACATATGATTACAAAAGTAACAAGATTACAATCAGAATGTATATATATTTATATAATTGTCGAGTGGGACAAACGTATGGCGTATTTCTATATGACGCGTAATTCTATATGTAGTGAGAGAGCTGAAGGCTCTGGGTTCGGTAACGCACGTGGAGATAGGAAGATTCTCGATGTTGAAATAGGAAGGTTCTGGATTCAGAGAGACTCGAGAAGGATTCAGTGGTTACTTAACTGGAGAGTCCGTGATCGAGGTAAAACTCCGGGGAACTGAGAGCGTCCCTTGGGATGTTTGCCCTTATATTCCTGTTTTCCCGATGGCGGGGGTGGTCGAGTGGAAGGGTTGACTGAGTGGTCGAGTGGAAGGGTTGAGTTGCGTCATCAGCTCTGTCTTCGATTTCTTTTCTTATATGGTCATAGCCTGAGTTTTCTTCCTTTTGTTGCTTGAGTGGAAGAATTGAGTTGCGTCATTGGCTTCGCTTTCGATTTCTCTCCTTATATGGTCATGTCCTGAGTTTTCAGGAAGGGTCTAGTAGGGTTTAGGTTTGCGTTACCTGAAAGAAGTGTTGCGGGGAAATTCCTATGGCTAAACCCTAGTGGGCATTGCGACTTATTTATTGTGTATATACATTATTGGAATAGGCCAAGCTTATTGCGTATATCGTGACTTATCTTCTATAAATATATGCTAGTGGGTAGGTTAGGCTTATCGCGCAGGTCGTGACTTATCGCTAGTGTGGTAACTTATTCGGTGGTAATTCTACTGTCGGTAAGTCATGCTAGTGAGTGTGGTAACTTATTCGGTGATGACCTACTGTCGGTAAGTCATGCTAGTAAGTATGGTAACTTATTCGGTGGTGATCCTACTGTCGGTAAGTCATGCTAGTAAGTATGGTAACTTGTTCGGTGGTAATCCTACTGTCGGTAAGTCATGCTAGTAAGTATGGTAACTTGTATGGTGGTAATCCTACTGTCGGTAAGTCATGCTAGTAAGTATGGTAACTTATTCGGTGGTAATCCTACTATCGGTAAGTTATGCTAGTAAGTATGGTAACTTGTTCGGTGGTAATCCTTACTGTCGGTAAGTCATTGTTCTTATGAGTAAGGTCTGACCAAAGTCTTCCTACAATCTAAAAAAGGTTTCAAATTTTCCGGACGTACGAGAGGGTGGACGTAACAGTATCTTGTTGTAGTCCCGCTGTCGTCGTCAACGTACCCTCTCCTACGTCCCGTTGCAACGTCTCTTTCCTCTCCTGTTCTCATCGTTTCCTTAAGTTTACGTTGACGTACTTTCTTCCATCGTAGCGTGTGTTTTACAGTTGACTCACGTCGAGCTGTTCTGTTTTGCATGAGCCACTACAGGTAACGTTTGTCTCAAGTCTCCTGCAAAAAGACGTACTTTTGCTTTAAATGGTTTTGTCGTCCTCATCAACGTTCTTACGACGTTCGCGACTGCTGTTAGAGCTTGTTCTACAGTCCGGCTTATTTCCGCCCCGCGTCGTACGTTCGCAAAGCGTACGTCTCTTGCTTTCTGCGTGTTTCCTCTGATCGTTGCGTTCGTTGTTTCATCTCGTAGTCGTGTTAGTTTCAACAGACTACAATATGTTTTTCCTCCCTTTAAAAGTGTTGCTGCTTGGTCTGTTTTTTCACTTCCTGCAACGCCGTCTATAAAAAATAACCTTTTGACTTCCGTTTTATTTTCACGTACTTTCCGTACTAACGCGTACACGTGCTTTTGCTCTGCCGTTACGGTCAACACAAAATCTTCTCCTCTACTTCTTTCCTCATCTAACGCCGCGTCTCGTTTAGTACGTTTCACTGGCTTTGGTTTTGGCACGTTGAAGTTTACACAGCTAGTTTCCGTCGTTCCGCGATACACGTCTAAGCTATATTTTTTGACGTATCTCGCGTTCTGTGTACATAATCTTCACGCCGGGCGTCTTTATATTTCGTCCAAAGTGTTGGTACATCTGTAGGTGTTCCATATATGCAAATATAAGCAACGAGCTCTCTACGTTGTGCAGGCCGTTGACTCTCTTTTACTTCTAGCGTTTTGCCCCCGTGATCATCTGCGTCTCGCAACGTCCTTGTTTTTGTCGCCGCCTTGAACGTCTCCGAAAGAACTCCGTTGACAGTTCTCAACGTCTCGTAACATTTAGTTCCCTTAATATGTAGAAGAAGCACGCGTAGATAATATCTTTCCGTATCTTTTATGCTTACTGTATCGAATCTGGAACAGATCTTTTCTGTTCCTTTTTCCCGTTTGCTTCTTTCTTTTCATACACCATGTGTGACGCACGCTCTGCGTCGACAAACGGTCTCGTTCTTTCATCATCTTGCGTCACGTTAAACCATGCAGTAAGTGTAGTGTCCCTTTTCTGCGCACTTTGTGCTGCTTGCTCTTCCGTTCCCTCTTTAAAATATATCCGTTGACGCGTAGGCAACGGAACTGCCAGTCTTCGTACTGTCGGAGACTTCATAAACCGTTCATGTCCGTTCAGTCTCCACCGTGCTTCTGGTGTACCAACATCGCTTGCATCCATGACGGCGTTTACCTTATCTCGTTTACGTAGTCTCGTTCCGTCTTTTGTTTGCACCTTACGTGCAGCACACGCAAATCCTTTGTGAATGTACTTGTCGAAGTCGTCAACACTCTTTACTGCGGAACATATTTCCAACGTCCGGTGCCGCGCATCGTTCCGTAACAAATATAGCGACGAGGACACTACTCCGCGCGTCGTACGTTCTTTTCCTCTTACTCTGTATTTTTTCCCTCGCGTCTTTCTTTGATACCGAAGATCGCCCGTCTCCGTTGCTTCTGTTTCCTTTCTAACGTTTTTTGGATAGCCTTTTGTACACTTTCCATCTTTCCCTTGACAAGGATATCTTCTCGATCTGTCGCTACATGATCCGTGACACCGCGGCCTTAAAACCCGTGCCGTAAGCTCTGGCGACCTTTCTTCCGCAGGGATTTCAGTCCATACCATCTTATCTCGACGTTTTTCCGGCCTTGGCTTTTTTTCCGCACCTAACCGTGCAAGTAACGGCAACGGTGGTACGCCTCTTTTTTGGAACTCACGTACACCTACATAAGCTCGGTGTTTTCCGAAACGTTTCTTTTGCCGTAGATCTCTCCGCAGTTCTTTTACATCCAAGTTAAAGATTTTTGCTGCTAACGCTGGACGCGCGTCTACTTGACCGCCCACAAACGTTTCCTTACGTGACGGAGACTGTGGCGTGCCGGTCATTGTTAAAAAGCGGTCTGGTTTCTCAAACTTTCTTACCCGAGACCGTGCCGCTTGATATCTTTCTTGCATCGTTTTTGGACTTCCCCGAACGGATGATGGTACGCGTACTGGTATACCAGCTTTACGTCCTTCCGTTTGTTCTTGCGTATCTAAGTGATCCCGTACGCCTGACGATAATTCTGCTCTTATCTTCAGCTGCGTTACGTTACGATACGTAAGTCTGTTAGCCTCAGTTTTCATATAGGCCGCTACGCGGACGTAACACCTCACGTTGCCTGTCATTTTAACGTGACTAACGTCTTTTCTAGGTGCCAGCAAGTAAGCCGACGACGTCATCTGAAAACGTTTATATCCTTGATATAGAGGCGTCGTTGCGTTCATTTCAAACGGCCCGCCCGCGTTACCATATAGATATACGAAAGGATCATACCGTGGATCACACGTTTTCGTCAGACATGATCGTTGTTGAACATCCGTCGACGTTTTGTTATATATCCTACGGTCTCTCCCAACGAGAGGCTCACCATCAACTGTCGTAAAGACCACGGTTCGTTCACTTGCACATGGGGCCGTCGACCTTCTTTTATCCTGTTTCGGATTTTTTTTGAACGACAACGTCAACGTTGGTGCTTGAGTACCCTGAGGATTTAAATCTATTTTTCGCTGACGCCGCATCTCAAATGTTGTAGCTACGGACGTGTCCGGCTCCCGGAGACGTGTCACGTCTCTCTGAAAACTTGCCGCACAGTCTTTCGTTGCTTCCTTTTTTAATCTTTGACTTACAGCTTCTTCAGTATCTATAAACGAAAACTGTGCAAAACGTGGAGCTTCCCCTTCTCCTGGACGCCGTGACGTCAAGATCAACGGCGGCGCGTGCCCCGGACGTTTCAAACACGAAGGCGCACGCGTCACTACTTCTAGAGGCGTCCTCGTTCCTGGAGCACCCCGCAAAGCCCGTGCTACGGTACTCGTCGATGTACGACGCGTCTTTAAGAACGTCCTAGCGTGAGCATCTTTTCCCATGTATACGTTGCGTAAAACGTCCGGACATTTTCGTGGTTCCAACGTTCGTTTTCCTTTTTGACAACACAATGTAACGTGTCTTTTATTTTGTTTTTCACCGTCAAAGTTTACGGCGTTGCAAAACGTGCCGCGCACCGTCCGTGGATCTACGTTGTGAACTTTTATTTTACGTTCCTTCTCTTTTGCACGAAGCGCAACATGCGACGTCAAGTCTCTTTCTTGGCGTCGTCTCTCAGCATGCCTGTCGACACGTCTTTGTGAAACACGTTCCACTCGTTTTCTTCTTGCTTCCTCATTTTTGTCGGCTCTCCTTTAAGTATGTCTTTGGGCATCTCTTTCTAAACGTTGTGTCTTTGCCTCATCAGTTTCTAACACCCTTTGCTGTGCCGGTCTCTCTACGTCCGTTTCTACGCTCTCCCTTCTTTCTTCCGTACTCTCACTTTCTCGCTGTTGTTGTTTACACCGGCCCTCCGAACTCACTATAGACACGGTTTTTTTTTCTTTTCTTTCTTGACATTTTTTTCAAATCCACCAACGTACGCACGGTATCGTTTACGACGTAAGTTTCTCCGTCTTACGTACGTATATTTTGGTCTTCGAATACGTTTACGCGTCCTTTTTACATATGTTTTTTTTAACGGTACATCGCCGGATGTCTGTACATCTATCCGGATCACGTTTGTGCGTTCCGACAACTCGGTAAATGAAACACGATATATTTTACGCACTTGCCAACATCTATCTTTTTTAAAAATAATATTTCAAATATCGTTCGTTTATTACTTACGTTAAAATCCTATGTTTTTCGTTCGTAACGTAGTTTTTCAAAAAGATTCCCAACGTTTAAGAACGTCCAAAAATGAAAGCACGGTACTTGGTATGAACTTACGTTCTATATTATAGTATACGTACGAAAAAATAAACGTGTCTTCTTTCGTGACAAAACTCACCTTATGTTAGAAACTCACTTACCTTACTTGCCTTAATTCTACCCGTCGTCTGTAACGTACCATCTCAAATCAAGAAAACAGGAACAAATCTCGCGTGCATGATAAACGTTCGAAACGTTACACCGTGAAACGTTCGAAATAAGTTATCTAACGAAACTCTTTCTCTCTCTCTCTCTCTCTCTCTTTTTTATAAGACGGAACGAAATCTAAAAATATACTGTTAAAAAAAATCTGTAACCTCCTTTTTTGCAACACGGTTTCTACGTCTCGTCTCTTTCGTTCTTTCTTATAGTATGCAACGCGCCTTCTTTTTACGGAGAAACGGAAGTTACGAAAATATCATATACGGACGGATAGACAAACAGTCGGGTTTTATGTTTAGTATGATGTACGGAACGTAAAAGAAAATATTTACGATACCGACCTTTTTTCTTCAGAAGTTTCAAATTTTTTTTTAATGGTATGTTTTTATATTTCGTTCCGTCTTCGAAGAAAGAAAAAGAGAAAGAGAGAGTTTTTTTTTCGTTCATGATATCTTATACGGTACAACGCGCCTTCTTTTTAATAAAAAACGGAAGTCACGAAGATCGCATATACGGACAGACGGACGGACAGACAAATAGTCGGGTTTTATATTATAGTACGATATAATGTATGGAGCGAAAAAAAAAATATTTAAGATACCGACCTTTTTTCTTTGTCTCTTTCTTTCTCTTTCTCTCTCTCTTCCTTTTTTTCTCTCTTTTTCTCTCTTATAATGTGCGACGCGTCTTCTTTTTCTTAAAAAACGGAAAGACAGAAAGTCACGAAGATAAAAAAGAACTCTCTCTCTCTCTTTCTTGTTCTCTTTTTTTCCTTTTCTCTCTTTCCTTCTCTCTCGCTCTCTCTCTCTTATAATGTGCGACGATCCTTTTTTCTTAAAAAACGCAAAGACAGAAAATCATGAAACGCGCATCATCATAAAATAAAAAAGAAATAAAACAAAGAGATGGAGAGCGTGAAAGACGTACGTTTTTTAAAATATAACGTTTATATTTAAGATACCGACCTTTTTTCTTTGTATCTGTTTTTTTTTCTCTCTCTCTCTCTGTTTTTCTTCGAACGTGCGACGATCCTCTTACGCGCTTTCTCTCTTTCTTATAATGTGCAAATATTTTTTTACGTGCTTGCGACAGTTACGATGTGAACGGCTTGTGTTCGTAGTTTTGACAGATACGATATGAAAATAGCAACTTATCATATATGTCATTTAAACGTATTCGACTTCGGAACGATCTCCGTTGTTACGTTTTTTACGTTCGTCTAAAAAATCGGTAACATAGAGATCGCTAGCGCGCGCAGACAAAAACAGAAAGGGCCTATCGGCAGCGTTCTTTATCTCGTCCTATATCGCAGCCTCTTACGTGCTAACATATGACTCGTGCACTCTCGTCTTCGATCTTTATGATCGGTAACGAAAAGCTCGACACATCATAGCACCCCTTCCTCCGAAAGATCAGTAACAAAAAATAGTACACTTTTGAGCACTCCCCAAAAACGTCGTACCCCTACTTTATTTTTTTTGAACGTTGGTCACGTCGTTCTCGATGTCGGTTTGTTCCCGAAAAATTAAAAAAATTAAAAAAATCGGTTTTCAAAAAATCGGTAGCGAAAACGTCGACTCTTTACAGAACTCCCCAGAAACGTCATACACTTTCGAGAACTCCCCGAAAACGCTCACCGATATACGTCTTTGAGATTTGGTCGCGTCGTTTCCAAAAAATTAAAAAACGTAAAAAAATCGATTTCTAGAAACATGGTTTCTAGCACGAAACTATACATTTTCGGGCACTCCCCGGGAACGTCTACCGCTCGTTCATGTATACGGTACGTTGTTCGTTACAGACTCGATGTGGGAAAACCCAGTATGCTCTGCCTCATTTTAAACATCCGCTCCTCGTGAGGGATACCGAAGATTTCAAGCGTTTTCAAGAAGGCACGACGGACGGTATCGTTTTTGACGATATTGCCTTTCGAACCTGGCAACCTGAACGAATTTTACATACGGTGGATCGGGAAACAGCCTATACACAAAACGTGAAATTTACTAGCGTGAGGATACCCGCCTGGCTGCCGAAAATCATATGCTTAAATTTGATGGAGGAATTTTGGCCGTCAGATATCTTGTACGGTAAGAAAAGAGCAATCGAGGAGCGGATCATAGTTCGAGAGATCGACGAACCACTCTTTGACGGCAAGAGACACGCAGCCACCACCAGCTAGAGTGTTAGAGAGTCGCGGTTCCACGGAAGCGCCTCAAAAACAACACAAACATTAATGCAGGTAAGAGCGTACTGGTGTCTGCGACGTCCGTAGCCGTCGTACGGACAACGGTGTTTTTTTTCCTGTTTTGTTACGCGCGTGTACATATATATATGTATATATATATATATTATTCGTGTTTCTTTCACGTAGATATAAGATACTGGTCCATGTACGAACCAACACGACGGAGAAGCCGCACCCGTGCTTCTAGTGCGACAAAAGCTTTAGTAGAGCTAAAAACCTGAAGATCCACGCGCGCTCTCACACCAGCGAGCGTCCCTACGTCTGTTCCATCGAGGGTTGCACGAAGGCTTACTTGACGTTCTCTGACAGTGTGAAACCGATATTACAACTCACGCTGTGGCGAAACCCGCGTACTGCAAGGTGTCGGGCTGTCTGAAGAGGTCGACCGCGCCGTCGTTTTTGAGGAAGATAAGTATTCTAGCGAGATGAACAGTCTCCGTCGTACATTGTCTTGGGATGAACCAGTTCAACCCACGGGCCTACGAGTCACGTCGCAGATCGAGTATAAAAGAGTTGATCGTAAAACGGTGAGTGCAATATTTTTTAGTTTCTCGTTCGTAAGCAAGCGTACTGCAAACAAGTATGTTTTTGATGAGAAAAAGGGAAGACGTTGATAAAAAAATATTTAAAAAAAGGCTTTTGGGGAGAAAAAAGATACGTTTTACGTCAGAGTTTATCTTGTCGATCGTCGTGTACGATAAGCTTTTTTTATCGTGTACAGATAAAAGCAACGGTGGTCGCTCGTACAAGACACGCGTTTGCCACGATGGGCAACTCGTCGGTCTTGGAGGAATTTTCTACTGGAACGTCGTCCGTAAAAGTACGAGCTGCGAGCTTAGCTGGAACGGGTTCCGCGACCGAAGTAAAATATTTTTATATATTGGACGCGGGCACGTTCAGTTCTTTGACACGCGTCTACATATTTAAAAAAAGATCACGGTGAACGGTGCCTAGTCGTACAAGGTATATATATCTTCTCCCGCGCGATACTATTTTGACGACACACTTTTGTGTGCGTTGCAAAAGAATGTAAAAAAATTCTTTTCTTCTCTCTTTCGTTCCTAGGTCGTTGCGTCGGTATCTGACGGTCGTAGGAACGGCCGTGTTGCAACTACGCGTGCGGAAACTTTCCGTACCCGTGATGGACGCAGCGTTGTCGCTGATAGTGGAAAAGTGAAGAAACGGAGTTACGCGCCGTCGTGTAAACGGCAAAGCGTGAAAGACGTTTGGCAAAGCAAAGCCAGTACGGAACAAAGAAAAGAGAGAACAGGCAGGACTGGACCTGGGGTTTGTTACAGGTACGTCTCTCTCTCTTTCTTTCTCTCTTTTTCTCTCTCTCTTTCTTTCTATATGTATACTCATACTCTACTTTAATCATTTTCGTATACTAGAAGGAGTATCCAGAGATAAACAAACACGTGTTCTTTTTCAGACGTTCGTCGAAGGAAGAGTACAAGACGTTGCAAAAATGTTCAACGTTATAGTTCAGTGTCAGAACTATAACGTGTACCTTTAGATTCTTCACTCGTGCAGCGGCGAGTGCGGGGACTTCCTCCGGCGTGAAAGTTTTCCGTTGTAGAACCACCACCAGCCACGAGTCTAGAAAACGCTATACTCGTCTTAAAAGATCACGTTGGTATCCTGGACTATTTTTTGTTTTCCTCGCAAAGTATCAGATATTAAGTTAACTCTTTTCTCACTAGGACGCACTTACGGATAACGAAAAGATCACGTGTCGCGGTAAAACTCTGGCTCGGCTGCTCGTTGATTGTGCGCGAGGGAAGATGTTACGACGGGGATCCCGTTTTCATCAGGTGAAACTTGTGTTCGTCGTAGTCGCTGCTCTAACGTATAAGATAACTGCGCTACTAAGAGTGCGTCGGCACAAAAGAAACACGCGTCGTGCAGATATCTAGAAGGAACGTGGACGCTGATTATGGTGATCCATGAACGTTCGTGACAGCCGTTAAAGACGAGTTGGAAGTGAAACAAGAACGGTTACAAGACGATAGAAGCAGTACGAACAGCAGCAGAAAGTGGTGCAGAAGAAGAGGTTTGGAGGAACAACGGTTCTACGAACGGACGAACGTGAGGGCTCACGTTAAAGACTTGCTCTAAGTTAGTTTCGGTGCTTCGTACCGTCCTTATATCTTATATCTTACACCATAACGGTACCGTCGTTACGCGATATATCTACGACTACTTTTTGTTTGTTCCTCGGTGCTGTATGTGTTGTCGTCTATGTATGTAACATCGTGTGCAGGCGTGTACGTTACTCAAGAGTTTTTCAGAACCAACGTCTTCTATGACGAGTGCAGAACGTGCGCAAAGGCCGGGAAACGTGAAACTTTTGAAATCTCTCAAAAGAACTTACAAACAAAGTAAGCTTAAAAGGCGTAAATGGTTGAAGGTAGAAACCGTCGATCGACACGTGGAGGCGACGGACGAGACGCGGGGAGAGCTCGACATAAAAGATCGAGACGTTCGACGGAGGAACGACTCGAATCAGGTGCAAAATCTTTTAACGGCGTTTACCGCCGGTAGATCAAAAGATCTGACACGGTTGAAGTTGATCGTATGTAGTGGTTTCGATCCACACGTTGCTTGTGCCGACGAGTTTACGTCGTGCAAGGTAACGTCGTTGAACGTATCGTTCGTATGTCGAGTTACGACTTAAAGACTTAAAGACGCTAAAGCTCAAAACTAGAAAAGATCGTATGTCGAGCGGTGTGATATTTTGCGCTTTCTGAATATTATACGAACGTAAAGAAAATGTTCTGAACTATCGCGACAACGATACGTAAGACGCGTTCTATATTTGCGTAAACGGATATCGATCGATGCTAACGGTGTATCTTTAAACTCGTGTCTACAGTCTCGAAGTGAACACGTCGTTCACACAAAAGCGAAACCGTACGTTGCTTTGCATCCACGGAGCTTTTTCGAAAATCATTCACAAGTTCTGCAAAGTGTGGAAGCGGCGCGAACGCCATGGCCAGGCGTTAAGAGCAAGACTTCTGTAAGCTCGAAACATCAGATCGTAGCGTATCTGTAAGTCTTTCGTATACATATAGCTTCGAGCTCCGAGCTTTGTTACGAACTTGCCAACGATGAGTAACGTTAAACGCTTTATATAATATGCCACGCGTCGTACAAAATACCTCTAGGAACGTACAAAACCGTATCTGGTAAATACTTTAAGATGGCCTGCTGCATAAACGTTGCTCGTCGTTACGCCGGACGGAGATACAACAAGTACGTTCTCCATGTAAGTTACTTTGTAACGTTTATACCGTCCTACGGGACGAGCACAAGTTCGATAATATGATGTAAAACGGCCTTTACGTTTTCGAGACGAGTCGGCGCGTCGTGGCTGATGTTAGAGTTTTTTGTTCCTGACAGTGGTTAAGTTTTCATCGTGAAATCTGCCATGGTAAGAATGAACGGGGCTTTCTTCGTAAATTAACACGTACAAGGCAAGAACGGCCGTTCACCGTCGTAAGTTTGGGCGCGCGCGTGCGCCGGTTTGTTTGTATGTGTTTCTTTTAAGTAAGTTTAGCGTAACGGTGTAGTGTAAACGTATACATGTGTTTGGTTATGTTAGCATCCAACAGTGCTAACGACGAAAAAAAAGATTTTAGTAAACGTGAGTAAAGTGTTATGCACGATGTGCGCGACGCGCGGCATACTATGATATCATATATCATAAGACAGCTGTAACCAGCTGATTTGAAAATACGGTATTTTGGCAACGGCACGACGGATACGAGTATAGAGCCTACGCTTTTCTACGCCGCGTTTAAAAGTATACCAATCCGACGTAAAAGTGGAGCTTCGATGATAGATAGTTGTACGTCGACGTGATGAGTATTTGGAAGTACGTGGTGAAAAAATATTACGATATTGTAAGCGGTGATGATTTAATGTGTCACTGTATATATAAAATGTAAAAGTAACGCGTAGCGTGGCGATATGGCGCACGGTTTTTAATGAAACTTTCCGTGTTACCGTATAGCATAAAAGAAAGTACGTGGAGTGAACAGCTACGTGTAGAACGGCAAGAAACCGACGAGCCGTGTGAAACGTGTGATCTTCGAGCACGTCTTACGCGATATCGCGATACGCGAATATCGAAAAACTTTAACATCAGAAACTCTAACATCAGAACTCTTGCATACGCGCAGATACGCGTAGTGTCGATAAAAAGAGTGAAACGATCATACGTAAAGCTACGAGTCAAGTCGACGATGGTCCTGCGTGTTCGCTAACATTATATTTCACGCCTATCGAAATATTGAAGTATAAAAACGTGCACCGTAAAGCAAGCTAAGACATCTCGCGCGTGTATATAAATGCCGTATGTCGTGTTTCGTGGATGGTACGGTTTTTTACATTAAACGAGTTTTTTTTTATTTTGTAGAAATATATAAGCGTTTCCGCGAAAAATACACGGCCTCGTCACAGACGTCTACATCGTACCTCGCTACACACGTAACGTCAGAAAACATATAAAAACAGTTATCTTCCTTTAAATATTTATAGAAAATAATACACGTACGCGTCTACTCGTTACAAATACTTTTTGACTTCAAAGATTATTCTTTACATAAACGTATATCGTCGAAAACGTTAGAAACGTTCACGCATGAAAAAGAGGAGAAACAGGAAGGACGTTCCTCGCACGTATATAGACGTTGTAACATATCAAGTTTACGGTAAGAACGTTGGAAACATAAAACATTCTACGCGTGTCGATCCTCGAAAGTAAAATATGACAACGTTCGTTTGCACGATATATCGATTTTGAGATAAGAAAAATACTTTCCACTTAGAACATATTGTTTTGTCACTTTCGTCGCGTAACGCGATATGGTCAACGTCGTTGTGAGACATGGTCAACGCGCACGATCAATATGACATGGGAGTTGCAGAGGCTACGAAACATGTGCTGATTTGGATATATGTACAAAGACGAAACAAAATATGGTTAGAACGAAACCATGTACCACAAAGACAAACATGTTCACGGGATCTTTCTTTACAACAGCACTTTCGCTTTTCGTTTTGCTGTCAAAAAATCTTAACACGGCGTCGTTCGCCCTCGCGTTACAAGAAAATTCTTTTATACACTGCGACATAATATACAATATCGGAAGAGCTAAAATAAACGTTGGTCGTTGTTTAACGTGATAATATCTTAAGAATCCTACATTTCACGATGTTCTTTGCACATACGACGAAGCTAAAGGCAACGTAGCCGTACACCACGTTTGATCTATACTACCTGGTAGACATAGTGTCGTGTCTGTAGCATATTGTAAAATGTGAGCTGGCACGAATGACTTATCATCGAACGTAGAAGTACAAAATTTCATATACGTGTATATTTGTAAAAGAACAAATGGAGCGAGTGCGCGACGTCCGGTGCGTAACATGGCAAAATAGTTTTTTACGTTGCGTATGTTCAAAATATGCCACAAGACTGCAACGTCGTGCTTTCGTTGATGTTTTTCTCGTTTTTCCGACGTGCACAACGTTTTAAGTCCGAACGATATAGGGAAGCCACGGTTGACGACACCCGTTTATCTCACCAAAGTTGACAAAGCCATGGGAAAACAAAGTAGATATACCTTCGGTACTTCCAAGCATGGTATAAAATGTTAACGACGTAAATATGGATTCTGAATATAGAGCTGAGAAAAATATGCTAGCCGGGTTTATACAATAAAGTATCGCTGCTTTCGACGCCGTTATGGTATTTTGAAATATACGCTCAGTGAGATCATAAAAAATACGAGCCGATTTTACAAAACACACGAACGTAGGCAAACGCGCAGCAAGGCGTCGTGTACTTTGGATGTTGACGGAAGGGAAGATTTTTGTCAAAATAACAGCGCGACGGCGAATCATAGCTGGATACAACCGATAAAAAGCGAGAGTATTTTCATACGTGTCGTCATATCTTACAATATGTAAAAAGTACTCGTGGCGGCGGTGTGGTCTAGTGGTAGAGCGCCAGACTCGTAATCTGAGG
>NW_020226905.1:0-2138 GCF_003070985.1 Temnothorax curvispinosus
TTGAAAAATGTTACAATTAACATTTTATTTTTTACTATGTGGTTATTAAAGTATAAACTGCACAATACGAACAGAAAATGTTTTCTGAAATAGAAAAAGAATTTTTATGAGATTAAGCTCTATTTCTGTTTGTTTTTCCATTTTTGGCTTTCTGGCTTTGAACTTCTTTATAATTAATGTTACAAGATGCTTGGCTTTTGTGTTTAGGGGATGCAATAACTACAATACAGCGATTACTTTTAGTATCATCCGAAAAAGCTGAAGAATTACTGCCTAAGTGGGGTGAACGAGCTGAGTTTTTTTGTAAAAGAAATAATCTGCAAGCCGATAATTCTAAAAACATAGTTTTAGATCTAGAGGTACAAAAAAAGAATATTTGTAGATTTTATTCAAGTGATCATGCATATAGGATGCAATCAAATTGTTTCTTTATTTCTCATAGATATATGTATTTTATTATAGATCAATGAATATGGAAACTGTAACTTGCCAGTTATTTCTAATGTTATTTCAAATGCTAATTGTCTTGACATTTTGAAAACTCCTTTACATCAATTACATAATACAGTGAGTATATGCATATATACACTGAGAAAAAAATATTTAGATGTAAGAATATATTTATTTAGATTGCTGCCAATAGCATATTTATTTAATAGAATATACATATTGATTTAGAATTAAATATTTATATTTAAATGAAGTAAAAACATAATTCTAAATCAATATTTGAATTATATATTAAGTAAATAAGCTATTGGCAGCAATCTAAATAAATATTTTCTTTGATCTAAATATTTTTTCTTAGTGTATAAACATTTTAATTTTTAAGGTATAAAACTAGCAGGTAACTAAATTCTTGTATTTGTGATATTTAATGTTAACATTGCAGGAAATATCTGAACAGAGACATAATGATCTCGAATCAGCATCTGATTCAGGACGAAATAGTGTGAGTGATTGTGAAGTAGTAGTTTCTCCAACTGCTGAAAACGGAAGAAAAAGACAGCCATCGTCAGATTTACAAAAATCAAATTGATGTCCTAAAAGACTTGCGTTGTGGTTCACAAGAACACAATTTGAAGAGCTAGTAAGCAAACTATAAGCAATATATTAAATTATTACAATTTGTGTTGTATTTTTATAACATATATATTTTTTCAGAATATTGAGCAGGAAATAAAAGAGCATTTAAAAGGTGATGCTGTTTTAATTTATTATAAAATAAATGGTATTTTAAACGGAGAGGTCAGAGCAATATTAATAGACATATTAGCAAGCTGTATGATAAAAATTAGTATTAAGTTAGTTTTTTTTTACTATATATTGTCATAACTTTATACATATTTTTAATGTTGCTAATATCTTTTCTTTCTTTTTGTAGCCCTACCTTTGAAGAATATCAAATTGTGTCCAAGAAAATATGTGAATTATTTTCTACTGAGACTGAGGTAAAACTTTTTTATTTAGTTTTATAACCTTGTAATTAATATTGTCAGTAAGAAATAATTTTTATTTTGATAAATGTATTGTAGACTACATACGTGTATGAACCTTTTACAAATGGTCCAACTCAGAAAAATATAGGGGGAAAACTACCTGATAAGGTGAAAAATATTAAGTCCATGTTGAGAAGGTTTGGTGCACTCAACCCTAACTATCACAGACATTCAGATTCTGCCCATATTGATGAAAATCAGCCCAGTACGAGTGCATCTGAAGGTATTTAAATTTAATTTAGATGGTCAATTGCTAAGAAATTTTTTTCATATAATATTACTAATTGCCGAAAATGTCCATAGTAAATGAAGATGAAGTGCAAGCAGCCATTCGATGGCTGAAAATAAGTCGGGAACCTTGGACTGATGTTTTAAAAAATTGGGATCTAACTTACGACAGACAACGAACACTATTAGATCCGAAAGGCGAAGGAGACAAACCACTTTCAGTAAAAGATTACTGTTTGGCGCACCGCCGTGTATTATAGTGTAAATAGTAGCTAATTGTAGGATCGATTTCGTGTTGTCGCTTCATATTGTTAATTGTACGGTTTTTGTATTGATTGGTTATACCGGGTTGAATTATCGCGCCTATTAGCGAAACGTCGGTGGATCGCGATTGCTACACTTGTCGATATT
>NW_020226906.1:0-1614 GCF_003070985.1 Temnothorax curvispinosus
AATTGCGAGAGAATTCGCGGCGGCATCGGGAAAGCTAAAGGTACGTCCCCCATAATTTTCCATCCCTTTCAACCGTATGTGTCTCTCTAATACGCTATGTACTCCGAAACTACCGGGTCTTTGCCCTTTTAATGGCAGTCTATTTGACTAATCTAGATGATCTTTGATTTTTCTTTCAGCGGAATTGTCGTGGTATCGATGTTTCTCGAGTTACACGCGATCGAAGAGAATGAGCTTTTTGCAAATTAAATTTTGAAGAGCCAAGCAGACAGCAATTATTCGCTTCAGTTAATTTCAGATAGAATTGACCTCAATAAAATTTTAATACGAGTCTCTTAGTTAAAGAGATATATAAAAAATGAGAAAGTTGCAATAAACGATGGTTTCTCTCGACATTTTCGATAAGAATAAAAATCGACTTTAAATTAGCCGAGAAATAAAAAGGACATCCGGCACTTTTAGAATGCTGTATATTACAAGTTTCGATACAGTCTTTTCGCTTATTTTACCCCTTTTTTTTTACTCCTCCTTTTTGCTTTTCACCAGTTGAGCTTCCATAAGTTGGGTCTCTCCTACTTCTCCTCTCTTCTATACTATTTAATTTTTATTCGAATATTGCTTATCTAATTCTACGCATATGTCATCACTATTATGAGCTTGAGCGGAGATTGAAAAATACTTGTCAAGAATATAAAAATCGCTCGGATCTTAATGATTGAATGGAATATACAAAAGTTGGATTATAAATGCAACAAGTCGCGGACACTGCTTTTGGGCGTTTGCATTACGGTATTTTTTTTCTCGTTGAAACGCAGTATTTTTCTTTTTTTAACACAGGTGTCAATTTCCTTGTATGGGACGTCGGTGGGCAGGAGAAGCTACGGCCGCTGTGGAAATCTTACACGAGATGCACCGACGGTATAATTTTCGTTGTTGACTCCTGCGACATTGAGCGGCTCGAAGAAGCGAAAATGGAGCTTACCAGGACAGCGAGGAGTCCGGACAATGCGGGTGTGCCGATCTTGATTCTCGCCAACAAACAAGATTTACCTGGTACAACTAATATTATAAAACTTACCATAAATTATATTTTAAAGTCTGGACTGAACGTCTTTTTAATCAAAAAGTACTTGTTTACTTAATTTTTGTTTTCTAATTATATCTCTCAATTTTGTGGGCATTTATTTTTGACGCGTATTTATTTAACGCATTTTTCCCCCGAATTCTTTTTGCATAATATGACGCAGCACATTACACACTTGTTCTTGTGTGTACACTCGATTACGTTCGGTAACAGTTGGTCCAAATGACCATAGCGCGCGCGATTGCGTTTAGTCATTTCCGCGTCGTCACGAACGTCGTGTCTTTCTAAAGTTATATCACATGCTACGAGAGATTGCATAAAAATCTGAATAAACGTACATTTTTTTAAATATTGGATTTTTTGGCAAAAATTTTTTTAAATATTGGATTTCTTGACAAAAATTAATTAGTGACTCAGAAGAGACGTGAAGTACACACTGTAAAAAAAATCTTATAAAAGTAAAAAAACCATCCAAGGTCTAAAAAAAAATCTGTCGTCAAAAGGATATCCCGTGATTGTGAGATATCCTA
>NW_020226907.1:0-21055 GCF_003070985.1 Temnothorax curvispinosus
CACGCGGGTACACTAACAAGGGTCAACAACTCCATCAAATCTCGAAGTCGTATAATATACTATCATAATTGTGTGTAAGCGATATAAACAACGTAGAAAGTGAAACAAATATCGACTGTATAACATACATACTCTTCTCAATAAATGTGAAAATAAATAGTTAAAATAAAACTAAAAGGCATGTTGCAGACCTAACAAAAAATAAAAATATGAAACGTGATTAAAATATTTCATTAAAAAATTTAAATGTGTATTTAAAAAAATATGTCACATTTATTCAATTCTTTCGAATAATTTTTAAAAATTTGAATCTTAAGCGTAAGAATCATGACAATCAAGCAGTGCAATTTGTGGTCGGTTGTCATAATGGTTATTAAATTGATAGTCGTGGGCGTGTTAGGAAACCCCCGCGTGCCAGATCAATTCGTACGAAGAAGGGTGAGTCGCCACAATAAAAGGTCTTTGCACGAGCAGCTAGGAGTTAAGTCGTGGGTAATAATTACCGATCCCTCGTTAGCGCCACCAATAGACGGTCTCGCCCACCTGCCCACGTTATAATAATATAAGCCGCCTCTTTTGCGGTCGGTAGCCCTCGCACGTGCCGCCGGAACCTCTTTTATTCATTTTCTGCCCTTCGTTTCTCACCCTCTCACGCCCCCAGCTGAGAGCGCTCTATCGAGAGTCCCGATTCATTTCCGAATATTCCAACATTCGGGCGTTAGAGATCTTGAATTCTCATATATATCATATAATGTGCATTTAATCTAAATATATAATAGTTTTGAATATAATCTCTTATATAAATAATATATATATGTATTTGTTTATTCATTAAACATGTATGAAACTCGATAAGTTTACTCCTTTTATCGCCATCGATTTCAAAGGTTTTGTCGTTAATTTTTTTATGGGTATCGATTATTCGTAACGCAATTTCAATGATGGATTTACGGATAGCCTGCATAAGTGTGAAAGTGACGAAACTATCGACATATACGTATAAGGATTATGCATAGGAATTGATTATTGCCGGCTATTGCGGCAGCCTCCTGTCTCGAGTCGTCGGCTTAAAGCACCCTTTTCGCAATCCGCCTGATATTCTCGTGCAATCGCACAGGCTTCTCGCTCGGTTAATTGCGTTATTCAGAAACGATCAATCAGCAATTAGCGATCCACTGTCCAGCAGAGGACGCCGGACCGCTGCTATCCGCGGCATGAAAGACCGCTTCGGGCATGCAACATAGAATTATGAATCGTACAATCTGAATAAGGCGCGTTAACCGTATCATTACAATTTCTAATCAAACGTCGGTGCTCGCGGCCTTAATTTGTAAAATTCGATTGCGAAATAACGAGTACAGAATTTTTTCCGTATCAATTTTTTCCTACTAAAAAAAATGGTGATTTTCTGTAATATTTTTCAATTCTTTATCTAAACGTTATTTATATGGATTATTTATATTTTCAAATATTATAAAATGCGATTATTAAATATATTTAATACAGCCAACGAAGCACTTGCTTCTTCACTTCACTGTGTGTGGAAGAACCAGAAATAATTTTGCGTATAAATCTTCCTAGGCGTCCAGGAGCAGGTGATAAATATACGCTTCGTTCCACAAAAGTTGTGTGTCTGAGAATAGTGGTTGGTGCAACCAGTTCCGCGCGTTCTCCAGCACCATTTGCGATGTCGCGAGAAAGAAGACGCGGCAGAAAAAAAAGACCTAGTAGACAAGAGAAGCCCCGGCGGGGACCGGCGGTGAACGAACACGTGATAGCGCATGACGAAGGCATGATGGATGAGGGGGCGGCTAGTTTACGTGATCGGGACATGATCGCTCGCAGGCGGGGTGGTCCGTTTGTCCACCGCTACTCCCGTGTCCGTCTTTTCCCTTTCTGCCTCTCGAACGTGTGTCCTCCTCTCCCTCTGCCTCCCGCTTCCTCGTCCATTCCGTCGTCGTATTCCCTCGCATACGTCGCGTCATACGCCGGAGCGCGGCCGGACGCAGCACCCCTGTCACCGGACTGAGCGATCTCGTTGTCGTGTTCGGTGAATGCGACTATAAAAAGGACTCGCGTACGATCTCGCTTGCCGATATCTCGTCGGGAGACCTTCGAGGTAACGTTTTCGCGGACTTTGCCCACATCGACTCGCGCGATATCATTCGTGGATAGAAATCGAGACCTATATTATACCTATAACGAATGTTTCAGTAAGATAGGTCGTTCGAAAGTTTAACTTTACGTCCATGCATTTCGATCGTCTTCAGCTCTTCTTTTCCTTTAAAAATTTGCATTAAAAGTGATAAAAAAACAAAAGATTAAATTTTCCTTGACTTATATTACAATTTAATACCTTTGAACCGAATGATACTATTGGCTAACTGTGCAGGGTCGGTTTTCTCTATACCAATTTAGGTCTTAAAATGACCTGTCTCATTCCACATCCAGCTAATACCTTTTATCGTGATGTCAGAAAAAAAGTAGATCCTCTCTTTCTCTCCGTCGCACTCCGCGCTCTCCCTACGACCCGCGAAGTCACCGCTGAAATTCGTGCGGACGTTGAAGACGGACTTGGAGTTCACGCTGAGACGTCGTCCCGTGGACGAGCGCACGAGCTCCCGAGTTTGACGAGGGCACGGACAAACAGTCCGGATAGAGAGGATGCATACGAGAAGCGCGGGGCCAAGAAACCAGTAGCCTCTCGTCGAAGCGCCCCGCTGACCTCGTCCGACTCCCTCCGCGCCGAGGATTAGATGCACAGCGATGCTCTGACATGAGGAATGCTTTGCCCGATGCCGAGAGTCGGGAACGAGGTCCTTGCCTCCTGCTACCATATCCCACGCTCTTTTTTCCATTTTCGATGATGTTAATTCTCGATATATCTGTCACGGCAGGAGAGAAGCCCCCGCAGGAAGAAACGAGGCATCTAATTTGAATGCTACTATATTAGTCGCTGCCACACAATGATTATAATGTGGATGAAACTGCGCCAACTTACTGCGGCGGTTTGTGAGCAAATCGAACGAGATGCTTTGTGTTTAGATATTATATAATATAATAACAGCCTGACATCTCTCCGCGTCATTTCAATAAAATTCAGATAAAATTTAGATTTGTATTTATTGCGATGCTATTTTTCCATATAAAAAAAATAAAATTTTTAGCTAAATTAATTATTCCTCAACATTACAATATCAAATTGTATAATATTTCATTTTTATAGGAACTTTACAACATTTGCCAATTGAAATAAAAAAAAATAACATTCTAAACCTTTCAGGTTAATTATTTTAATTTTACTTCGAAGTATTATTTTACGATAACAATAGCTGATAGAGGAAATTACGGGAGGGATATTAAGCTGAGATTCCGTTACGAAAACAAATCCCGAGACAGATGTCTACGAAGAAAGAAATCCCGGGGTCATCGATTCTACCTCGGACATTCGTTACTATCCAAAATCTAGTGAGATTAAGGGACGCGGCTCGATAAACGGGACGACCGCACAGAGATTGATACGGAAGATTCTCACGAGCGGCTTCATCAATCGTGGAGTTACGGAAAAGGCGAATCGTTGTCGGATTGATTTCGTAGCATGTATTACAAACGTCACGATCCCGTAATGACCGATCAGAAGTCCAACTGTTTCGCGGAGGGTTGGAAAGTACAAACGGCCGCACTGTTGTCGTCAGTCATACACCGCGATCAAGTGTGTGCGCTCTGTGAGATTCTTTCTACTTTCAAGTCATCCTTTATTTGGTTATCGTTTATCTTCATCATGTGGAAAATATTTCAACATAGGGAATAAATAAATCTAATAAAGAATTTTGCATACAGTTTTATAATCGGACCGATATCACAAAATATCTTTTTCCTTTTATATTAATTCAAATTAACACCTTTTTTTATAAATAAAATATGTAAAAAAATATACATACTGATGCTCTCTCTTTCTTTAAAAATAATATTCAAAATTTTAACAAAAATTTCAAACTTTATATTGCAAAAGTATTCTCTACTATTTATTTCGAAAAGGCGTAATCCACTTCGATCTTAACATTTTGTATAAAACATATACACTGTAATAAAATTAGGATCCTTAATAAGAGCATAAAGGCTGAATACATCTGTGCGTATAAAGGAACAAAGATGTTTATTCGCCTGTACATATCGAGAATCGTAACGAAGGAGGAAGAATACGGGTACACCCTATGTATGCATATATGCGCGTTGGCATATCGCACAAGTTGAGATAATTGGTCGTACGATCGAGACAAATATTATTTCTCTCCGGACGGAGTCGAGGGAGGATTATATTTGTATGATAATACTTCACACTCGGCTGGCTCCCTATAATGGAAGAGGGAGATCTATGCATTGGGGGAGCGCGCCCAGTGATTCGACTTGCTATTATACGATGTAATCAGTACTCCATAAATATCGGCGTACTCACCCACTTAACGTTAAGAATTCGGATAAGTGTTATGTTTTATAGGCGCGTCACTCCGATCATTTTAACGGACAATAAAAGAGATAATGATTCGACAATGAACATTCGGGATCGTTATTTCTTACGCATAAATCATAAAGAATTACCTGTGTCTCAAAAATGAGATTTTTATTGGTATTGCACATTTCTACAAATAACAATAAGATATTCATCATGCTAGGAGTATTTAACGTAAGAATATAAAAAGTATACAAGGATTATTGTTGATCGATTCATTTTTTGTATAAAGTTATATTTTAGCTGCCTGGCAAGTTCATTGGAAAGAAAGAAGCAACAGTATCACATAATTCCGAGTTCTTCGAAGATGACACTAGAGACGTTGCGTCTTCGGAGTGCCTTTGTACGGCAGGGTCGCAATCTGCAAGCAAGGAGCTCTTGCTCCAAGAGATCGGATAAGAAGAAGAAACAAATCCGCTACCTTTGGGTATGAGAAAACGTGCGACGGCCGACGCGGTGTGTCTATCCCGGTAAGCCGTCTAGGAATGCGTCCTTCTCGCTTAGTCTCCTATTCTATTTCAATCAAGTCTCTATCTTTCTCTCTCTCTCTCTCTCTCTCTCTCTCTCTCTCTCTCTCTCTCTACCTTCTTTGTTTCCTTTTCCCTCTTTTTCTTCCTTTCTGGTTGCTCGCTGTCCAAGTCCAACACGACATTTGAGAAGCCTTCATCAGACCCCAATATTCAGGGCATATCATTTCGCCTGCCACCCTGTCGGCGGTAGATCAAATCAATCTCGATCGCGACGCGTTGCTCGACCCTTTTCCAAGTTCTTGAGACGCCCGCGTTAATATTATACCGCGTGAGGTAATATTACTCATAGTATAATGAGCTCTCTCAGCTACCAAACCGGCTCAACTACGGCTGCATTTCTAAGAGGCTATGCTATAGTAGAATATAGCTCAGTACCTAGAAACGATGAAACTAAAAAGAATTAAAAAATATACATTATACACAACAGCCAGATAATTATTTATATATTCCACAGCGAAAAATATTATCTAGTTCGTTGAATTCTTTAATCAACAACAATGGGTAATCAACACAATGCTAATTATTTTTACGCGTTATTTATTTCAACAATGCGTCAGGAAAAAGTTTAACGTTCGCCAATATAAGCGACCGTGAGTGCAGATTTTCGAAGCTTGATGCGCATCGCTCAACATCTAGGCATCTATATAGGCGCACGCATTTCTGCCGATGCACCTAAATCCGAGACAAATTGTGTCGGCAAACACAGCATTGTTCGCGAAGAAAAAACCGCCGGAGCGTGTTTACGTCACGCCGCCCATTCTGAAAAGTAATCTACACCGTATTGTCGCGCCGGCGGTGTGCGCGCGCCCGGCCATCCACGAAAGACTTAGTGCCCTCCCTCCGCCCCTTTTCGCTCTTTAGTACGGGCTTTAGTCCCCGCGATATTCACAAGGACGCCGGCCGCGGCACGATCTGTCACGGGCATCGAGACTCGCGGTCGGATGATCGCGCGTAAGCGCGTTATTCGCAGCGGCCTTTCAGACCTCGGCGGTATCGTTGCCTCTTACTCGAGGGGTTGGCACTCCGCGCGAGGGGTGGGGTAAGTCCCATCACGTCGGCACCGGTCGCCATCACCGTCGGGATTATCTTCGGGTCCTGGTACCACGCTGCTCTGCGGCTCTCCTTCTTCCCTTACCTGATCGCACTCTCTGAGAACTTAAGCGCTAAATTGTTACTCGAAGTAGCGAGACCGACAGAATGGAATTCACACGCATCCTACATTTGTGTGGCTAAATGCGGACCCCGTTCGGTTTACAATTCAGTTTGTTTAGTAGAAATGTTTCACGAACAAGTATTTTTCCGCAGGAATTATTCGGTTATAAAGATATTGAGATGTACAAAGATTTATTTCGAGTTGCAGAACTGCAAGTTTCGACGAAAGTTCTGCAGAAAAAGTTATGGGCTTTCGTCAACATATTCCAACTGCAAAAGGCTGAGCTTGCGAAAGCTCTCTCGTTTATGTTTCGTTTTTGTAAAGTCAGTAATAAACGAAAATATAATCCGACTTCGGGTTTATGCGATTCTTTTTATGAACTGCTTGATATTTTATGAGATACTTTTTAAATATCTTTTTAAAGTTTCTATAAGCTATAATTACGTAATGTAAATAATTTACTATTCATTAATTCCTTTAGATTGTGTTTTATGAAAAGTCATTTTAGATATATATTGAATCGAGTTGAACATAATCTTAAATACATTTCTACGGTTTAGATTCATAGCTAAACTGCCAGAATTAAGAAAATACAATGAATACAATGACTAAAGCAAAAGAAGGACAAAGGTGGAGACACGCGCGGCTTGCTGGCCGTTTCTATCCCGTTGCAGCTGTGAAACGCGTACCATCGGCTTTGGTATCCACGATACCTAATTTTTAAGAGTATGTCCGGAAGGCGGGAGGGGGGCAAAGGAACCACCTGGAACCCCCGGATCAAGGGAGTGGAGAGACTATTCGGATGCGCCGATCCATGCAACGAGCCGCCGCGAAATAAGGGATGCTCTCTCTCCTCCACCCTCCACCCTGTCCCCGGCCACCGACGGTTTTCGACAGTGCCGTAACGCGGTACCTCCGTCGCGTACCGGGGCCCTCGACCACCGCTTTTTGCGACCGGCGCTCTGTATACGCGCTCTATATACATGTAACTAATACCGATGCTGTTTGGGGCACCCCTCGCCCGAAGGGTACGCCGAGACTTAAGCACGAGCATACTTACCGCATGTTGCCATAATGAGTCGCGGGGTAGAATGCGCGGAAGAGGGAGAGATATGGGGTGGGTTCGGGACCCCTCTCCCGCTCCTGTTCTCTTTTCATTCAATGCCGCAAAGAGCGGCCGATGCCTTCAAAGGAAGATTAAAGTGCCGCGATCCTTGGCAGTTTGTTTATCGGCCAGCTTTCTCTTTCTTGCTCTGCCCGCGTTATCCTTTTTTTTTCTTCCTTCGTCTTCTGCTTCTCTTCTTTCATCCTTCTTGCCTTCTTCTACGTGTACGCGCCAGATTCACCACGACGTATTATGAACCAATGGAATCGAAGAGCGCTTTTTTTCGCAGACAGAATTTTTTGTTTCAATTAAACGCGATGATATAATATTATTATTTTGTGATCGAAGTCATCACTTGAAGAATACTGATTATTGTTATCTTATTGTCCGGATCATTTTCATTTCAAGCATTACCATTCAAAGCATTACTTTATTTAAAATATTACTTTTTGATTTTCATTTTTCTTCTTTTTCTCTTTTTTCGGACGATGATCAATTTCTATCTTCTTTCTTCTATTGAAAAATTTTAATTTTTATCAATCACGTTATATATCACATATACAAATGCAGCTTTTCACGATGCACGCTGCTGATCTTTCGTCCCCGCTTTAAAATCATTGATGGCAATCCAATTTGTCAGTGTACATTTTCTGTAGCGTTGCTCGATAACTGTAAAAGTTACCCATCCCGCGATCCCGCCGCTCACAAAGCGCACGTAAAATCACCTCTGGACGCCGCAGTACGCAGTATACGCGCTGGATGTACAAGGGTTCAATCGCGGTTTTGCGAGGGGTTGGAAAGTCGGCACACGGAGGGACGCGGCACAGGGGATGTTTCGGAGAGTAGGGCGTACATACACCGGCGGAGGGAAAACATGGTGGCCAACTGGTTGCGGCATTCATCAGAGGCGGTGCTCCGCGTACCTTTTGAGATCTCGTCTTTTTTATCGTTCTCCGTGTACACGCGTACATCGGCACGAAGGGGAACGGCAGAAAAGAGCGAGAGCAAAAGAGAGAGAGAAAGAGAGAGGTAGAGTAGGGGGGCGACTGGCTCTATGAGAAAAACTCTCCATTGAAACTATCGACGAGAAAGGAGCCGCCTCCGTGTCGGCTCCCTTTGCGCGATCCGCTTCGATCCTACGAGGAATCATCGGGAGGTATTTACACCTTCTTTACGCCGGAGAGCCGCACGCAGCGCATTATCGCCGGGCTCTGCTTAATCATGCGTGGCGCGCGCGCCCTGCCATTTACAAAGCCGCACGTACGTAATTGTAAACGTCGTCACAAAGAAAGCGCGCTTTTCTCTCCGCAGCCACGTTTCGTAAGATGATGTCTCTCGCGTAAATATAAAATATCTTTGAAGTCGCATAAAAAAGATAAACACATTAATAATAACCGGAAAACCGCGTAATTATAGCGCGTATTCCGTGTCTCGCTTTTAGCACTAATTAATTGCGATCGTTTTTAACCGGCGATAATGTCGAACGCGATTTTCCAGCATTTATTAGGATTTTCATCATCGAGGATCTTTTTTTTTTAATAGTCGATAGCATCGTGAGATAATATTTTTCCCAGGGAAATGATACATTCCCGTGAATTGTCCGTTGTCCGGCCGAGAGACGCGAAAGTTAGCAGATAGGACGCGAGAAAAAGCGGAGATATGGCGCTTGCGTTACGTTGCGGCGAACGGCCCGAAGGGAGAATGGAAACAGGCGAACCGCGCGCGGCGCGGATCAGAAGCGTGTGGCGAATCTCCCTCTCGGATGTTTCCAATTACGTTTACGTCCCTCAGTCTCTGCGTCTCTCCCTCCCGCGCTCCCATCCCCCTCGTACCGGTGTCTGATTACACCGCGATGTCGGGCAACGCATTCGTCGCAAAAGAGATGCACTTGCTGCCGCGCCCGCGTCGTCCTTCGTCGCCGGGCGCCGAAGCCTGAAATCAGAGAATAATAAAATTCACCTAACGCCGTTTACGGGATACGGGCGCCCCCGGACGCGCTTCCGCGTAGCGAGGCGCAGCTCGCAGAAAAGGGCAAATGCGAGGAGTAATCCGATACGTTACGGCGCAAGTTTCGCGAGGGTAACTATGTTTCGACAAAGTTTGGCCCTTTAAAGAGTGCCGATATATCGAGACGCGCTTTATACTCCTTCTCGTGCACATGTGGGACACGAATAGCCAATTGGATACTGCTGGGATATTCAAATGCCCTGCTTATTCGCTTCCGTTTTAGAGGAAATGTTGCTGAATATGTGCAATTTACATGTATTGTAGTTTATATATCCCCAATATATATACATTTTTTTTTTAAATGATGAGTGCAGTAGAAGCCGATATCGCATTTATATAGCAAATCGCTCGATTGCTACCCTCCCCGTTGTTATTATACGTACATGGCTAAATCAATTACTCACAAATTGTAATTATTATTCTCCGCGGCGTATCTTTGTCCCGCGTTATTTTTTTTTGTTCCGATAATCACATTGCGCCGGTCTCTTTTTGTCGCGGTACGAGACATTTAAAGCCCGCGAGCGCATAATCCATTGTTCACACGGATAATTTTATTAATGTACGTTAATCCGCGTGTTCCATGCGTTCAAATGCCCGTATTGCAGTTCGTTAACTTAATGGCGATTATCAGGATGAAATACAACTCGTAAATGCGCGAGGCGCAATCCGGATAAGCCGAAAGGCAATAAAGAGGAATTGCAAATGCTTCGGATGAAAATGCTGCCAACAATGCGGCCCCGATAGTATTCTATTCGTGTTAAACGTTCGAATAACACCGTTGCGCATGAAATCGGTTCGATTAAAAATACCGCTAAGCGTCGGGTTGTTTTGCGGAATATTCGATACAATAATAGGTCGAACTATAAGCGAAGCGTAATACAAGTTTGCGAACGATACTGCGAAAAATCGATAATGCGAAAGAGATATGGCGAGTAAGCGGTACGATGTTCCAATAAGAAAACCTATGTAGCTATTGATTAATTTAGTTCTGCACCGAGATAATTAATCCGAAATGTCAACGTATCGCGGACAAGCGCGGCATATGGGATTCGTCGCGTTTCGACGCCGACTTGATAAATCCAATTGTACGCGTCGGCTAAAGCCGAAAGGTACACGAAGGCCGTGTCGAAAGACGCGCTACCGAACTTGGACAACAACTTGCTGCCGCGTGTTTCACGGCTATCAGCCGAGAGCGCTGCCTAGCTGGAGGGCAATATTAGCGCGGAGAGGCTGCAGCGCATAAAGACGTTATTATCCTGACGGCTCTCGTTCGCTCGCCGCATTCACTCGCCGAATGCGGCACCGTTTCTGAAACTCCGCGAGGCGGCTCGGAAGAGAGCGTGTATCAGCGTCGAAGAGATATCTCGAGAAATCCCGCGCTTCCCGCTGAAACGTAATGTATTTATCTTGTAAACGGTGCGAATCAAGTTTTCAAGTATAACGAATTTAAGCAAAATATTGGTACAAGCGGATAAGCTAATTCGGCGGTAGCAAAGCTAAGAATCTTCGCAACTTGAGTCTTCGGGATTTGGCTTGCGCCAGTTTCAAAATAAAAACAGACGCGCGAGGAGGCAAGATTGACCAACGAATAAGAAGATAATCTTCCTCGCCGGAGAGTTTGGTCATTTTTCTTTTCTCTAATGATCTCATTTCTTTCGCTAATCTGACAATCTGTCAATCGTCCGCTTATTTCAATTCCTGCACTTCCATTTCGTAACTTTTCGCCAAATCGACTCTATTATCATCCTCTGTTAACTATAATCCTCTCCCTTTCGGATGTTCCGAAGACCATTCACAAGTCTCATCAAATTTTCGTCAAACAATCCGTGCGCGCGTCGACGTGTTCGTCGATTTTCGTCTTCTAAGCACGTCTGGCCGATTAATTGCGTATCGATCGGATGCACATTATTTAGTGTCGATAGCGAGAGATCATTTGTACTTTGTGGATACTTAGATCCCTCTTGACACTTCTTGTGTACATACTCGCGATGAAGTCACGCGAATGTTCGCTTTAATCGAACATTCATTACTTGATACAATACAATACACTGAAGTCTGTTTTACAAATAAATTGACTTCAAGTTTTATTCTCGCCTTGTCATTATGCGGAAAAAGAAGAAATCCACGAAGATATATTTCGAGTCTTTTTTTTAAGTAGAAAACAATTGCGCATTAAAAGAAAAAATATTTTGTATGATTTCTAATTCTGTTATTACGACAATTATGTCAAGCCGACACAGTTTTCTATTTTTCACTCGCACATTATACTAATGGCAGAGAACAGCGTGGAACAAATCGTATTGTAAAATCAATTTCTCATCGCACAATACCGCTAACGCGAAGTTATGATTGGTGCGAATAATTGACAGGCATATATGCGCTTTTCGAATATAAAAATAATTGGTAGCCGACGAGTTTTTCGCGGGCGACGGACTTCATACGCTGCGACGAATGATCGAAATAATTTACGCATCCGCGTCGGCTGGATGCATCCGCGCAACTTTCTCGACGGCTCACATTGTATCTACGTTGCGTTTTTTTTTTTTTGCCGCGTTATTTCTCCCGAGCGCGTCGTTAATCGCGCCGATTGCCGGCACCAGCGAGAAAGAGGCTAGGTACGCAGGTAATTGGCGCTTAATTGGACCCACCTGTTCCATCCGGCCGGGCAAAGGAATCTCGACTCTCTTACGCTATTTATTTTAAGCGAAGGGGTTGGCCTCTCGATTACTTAGCACTTGTGTCAATTCCCTTAACGACGAATTACGGATTTCATAAAGATGTTTCTCTTTTAATCCTTTATAAAAATCGTTTTGCGCCAAAAAATGCATTTAATTTGATAAATTCCATTTATCAAAACTGGACCGTTAAAAAGGATTCCATTTATCTTAATATATGTGCTTCATTTTTATATATAAACATAATCAGAGCGAAGCATTTCTTCCATATGATCCTTTTAATTCCTGCAACTTTATCTTTTACAAATGTTTCAACTGCAAACTATAATTCTTACAGTACTGTAAATTGCACAATAAACACCACTAAATAAGTTATAAAGGAAACACCGCATCTTTTTTAGCGTCAACAACCATCAGCAAACGTGATTTGTCAGATATATACATATTTCGAAAATACATTCGCTCTAATTCCACGTTAATACGCCGTTTCGTGCGACTTGCCTTGTATGCGAAGTAATCGCTTTAAAACGCTCGCTAATTCTCAAAGAAAGAGCAAACGCCGGTTTTTACTCGCGGCCGCCATTATCTCTCATTAGAGTGGGCTCTTTTAGCGGAATCCCGTGGCGTCCCTCTTATGTCAACCCGCGCTCATGTGTGGTGGGCCGAGAAAACGTGAAAGATAAAATAAAGGCAGGGGGGGGGATTCGAGAAAAGGGGTGCGACAAAGAAGGGTTGGACAAAATGTACCGACACGCTGCTCGCGCATGTATATGCGATTGCGCATGCAGACGGACTCGAGGAAAAAAATCAAATAAAATAAAATTGATGGGTTGTCGAAGGCAGATAAATCGAAAGGTGGATTACGACGGTCGTGATGGACACTGTGTGTGAAAGCGACGTCGGGATGTCAAACTCTATCGTCCATCCGTGTCGGACCGTTCTCGTCCGCCGTGCGAACTACTACGCATGGAAGCTCGCAAAGAAAATTACGCGTAATCGATAAATTAAAACCTATCCCATTATCTTATAATGCCAAAGAAGTGAAGGGACGAAGATTGACACTATGAAGATAGAAAAACTGATTTCACGCACGTAAATCTTAACTAAAAAGGCCAGTAACAATTAATCATTGATTTAAATAACTCGCAGTAGAGTGAGTAGAGAATGATGCACGCAATTAGAGGACCAGCAAAAGAATCAATTTTTATTAGATATAATAAACGACATTCATAATAAGGACTAGAATAAACTACGATACAGTAAACTATGCCGATCAATATATTTTAATTAGGACTGATTAATGAATTACAAGGATACTTTGGGGTCTAATTAGCGCTCTCTAGTTCTTATTAAAAAACTTGAAAAATTATGTTTCACGTTACTGTCGCGTTATGAAGAATTATTCTGACGGAAGAAAAGTAGAGAAGGACTACTGAATCGAAGGCGCGGAAAGAGAGAAAATCCACGCGAGACTCAACCAGTGTCGCAATTTTGTATTATTTTTCACACACTCACGCGTGCACACAGTGACAAACTTACCTCGGCGACGTGAAAAGATCCGCGGGGAGCAGCTCGGCGGCGGGCAGAGACAGGGAAAGAGACGAGTCTCGTTGAACGACGACGGGCGAACGACGACGACGACGACGGCGTCGGCGACGGCCGGCGTTGCGTGCGAGAGTGGCGTCGCGACGCCGGGCGTCGGCGTGGATCTCGCACGCGCGCCGTGCCTTCCGCGTCGCGCGCCGAAAACAATGGCGTCGTCGGGGTTCTCCGTTCCGAACGGGGCACGGAACACCGCCCACGGCAAGCGCCGCCCCCGTCCGGCAACAGCGATCGGTGGCGAGGCCGCCGAAGCCTTCTTCGGGGCGCCGCGCGGAGTTGCGCGATGCCGCGCCGCGCGGCACAATTGCGGTTTATCCCCACCGTCGACGGTCGGCGAGCGCGACGGGCCACCGCCACGCCATCGCCGGCATGGCTCCACCCAGATACACGCTATGCCGCACTGGTCCTGGCCGAGAAGCCTCGTCAGGGGCAACGTTGCCCGGAGGCAAGGCAACTGCCTGGTCGACTCCGCTCGCGCCGGCCGAAGGAGTGAGCGAGAGCGAGAACGGGGGGAGAAAAGAATGAGGAACGGAGACGGCGAGAGAGGAGCGGCAGGGGAGAGCAGGGGGCAACGCCAACCGAAGGGAGATGGTGTATACGATGTGTAGGGAACGCGCTTAGGGGTGGGGGCACGCCAAAATCGTGCGGCAGGGATCTCCGCATGCGGGAAGGCAGACTCTGGTGGTCAATCGGGCGCCGCGCACCGCAGCAGCGACGCGTCACTGCACCCCTGTTTTGGGAGTCGGGCACGTGCTTCTTTCCTCTCCACCGACGCCGCGCGTTCAACTGCATTCCGGTTGCTCGCAGGCAGAGCTCGTCCGCAGCCAGCCAGGCGCGATAAACGCCGATAAACCGCGAGAAGCCGCGCATCCACGCCCGTGCCGAGAGACACCGCTGTGAGAGACACCGCGCAGCTGAGTCCTGGATATTCTTGCCTCCTTTGTAACGCGGTGTACGGCGTATTGATAACGTCGTTCGCGCCCTCATCGCAACCTGACAGATAATCTCGCGAGCATTCCTGACGCTGGCCCGATCTTCCGTCATCCGAGGATCCGTGTCCCGGTCTCGGATCCGTCGACATCAACGCGGTATATCGCGCTAAACCGAAGAAAGTTGACAGCGCATCAATCCGCGTTAAATCAATTGCCAAACAGTGTGGATTCCCCGAGGTGGCGAGGTTCGATGTACTCTCGTTAAACTGTGCGATTATATTTAATTATACAGTGTGTCAGTGAGATCGCGGCAATTGAGTCGCGGCGTACTCACTCGTCGGCAGCTGATTTCTCGAGGTTCCTCAACCGGCGAACTGAGGAGCGTGGAGGCTCCGATCAACGGAAGCCGCGCCAAGAAAGTGCTGTGAACGGAGCAACGCCGTCGCGGATTGTGCTTTCAGCTGGTGGCTGGATCCGGCCTGACCACGGCCATTCTCGACACGGTACGTTCGCATTCAGTTTCGCGATGAAAAGACGATTCGCCCAACGGGACGTCTGACACATTTATTCGACACTAAGAGTTCGAGAATCTCTTGCTTACAAACACGAGCCCTTTCTAAACACATGTAAAGCATTAAGAATAAAGCTACAACAGCTTACGTTACTGCTAAGTCACTGTTTAGTTTGGAGTTTAGAACTACTAGAGTTTATAGGGCTCTTTAAAGCTTAAGTTTATATTTAGTTAACTAATCATCGTGTTTACTCCGAAAAATCGAGTGTTTGTCGTAGTGTTTGTGTTATTATCGTAGAGAGGAGAATTGACTTTTTCACAATACTTTTTGCCTAAATTGTATTTCTGTTTCTAATGAATGAATTGTATCTTTTCTCATTTTCGGAACAATACAAATGATGCGAATAGCCTTTCATTCTTGATATTTAATAATTGATCAGTATGATAACAATATTCTTTTAAGAAAAAGAATTAAACTATTATTAATTTCAAATAATATATGTTTTGAGAGTATTTAAGAACATAATAAATTTAATAAATTATGTATTCTTGCAATTAGAATACGTTTCTGATAAAGAATTATTAATTTTCATGCAATATATTTTGTGAGTTTAAGCAAAACTGTCGTCGGTTTAAGCATTTCATTCTAATTTATCAGATTACGAGATTCTCCTCCCTTTTATCTAATAAGAGCAGAAATATCTCATCTGGAACTGACAGAGAAGCGAATTTTCTCTGCGAGAATCATCTTTTATTATCTATAGAAAACTGTAATAAACCGAAATAGATGTAATAACTTGGACAGGCAGAGCACGGCGGGCGAAGGTTAGCTACAAATTGCGCGTGGCACAATGGCGTTGTTAACGCTCGAGTACCTCATTATGATCGCGAAAAAAGCTGTCGATCACAAGCGGAATGCGTCGGGCTTGTTTAACGAAAGTGCGCGAAGCATTACCGCGACGCCTTTTATTGCAACTTCGATTCTCTAATGCGCAACAGATATCCTATTCACGTTTCAATCTCGTTCTATTTGATTTGTATAACTTGATGATGAAAATTGTGCGATGACTACATTTCAGATAAAGTGAAAGACGAAAGAGGCTTTCAGTGGACTTCTTTTCCATAATTGTGATTGCATTCTACACTTTTATTGTATAACTAAATATTCGCAGTTAGATAGATGTTACTATTTTACTTAAGTTTCAACATTATAGTTTTAATATTTCTTCTGTTTCGTGCGCTCGTAATTATTAATATTCCAATTTCAACGAGATAGATAAAGAGAAATAAGAAGTGCATGTGTATATTGCAACGTTCTTATTGTCTCGTTCGTGAGCAGAAAAGGACATTATGAAAGACACGCTAAATTACTTTTCATCAAAAATGCTTTTATATAGTTGCAGGAATCATATTTTACAATGTTTGAACTTCTCTGCACCGTTTTAGCTTGCATGTTTTATTCGAGAAGCATACGAGATAGTTGCCATTATTTTTAGACGAAGGGAGAGAAACGAACGCGCTTCGCTCATTGAAAGTGATACAATTTCGGAAAATAACAGATGTCTCCTCGAGTGCTTAACAAAGAAAGCGTACCTCGGAGATTTCGTGAAAAGCCCTTTGTCGTGCCTGAAGCGTCGGCGGTGAACGGGAAAAAAAGGACTGGGCGGAGAAAAATCTTAGACTCAATTATTTACTAATTCCGCGTCCCTTCTCTTGTGGCTATTCTGTCAAATTGATTCACGTTTTGTGTTTTGCGCAAACCTTGTCTAATCAATTAAATTTGAAACAATAAAATATCGTTCAATATAAATTAGCTTCAATAAGTAGTCTCGTTCTGAGGCCACAGAATAATTGAAGTTTCAAATTTACGCGGAAAAAAAAATCAAATTATATTGTTTAATACGCGCATGGAAATCTGATTCAGCGGTGTTACTCGTCGGAGCACGACAGAGTGTGTCGGGGAATTAAAAACGATTAACTCGCGTATCCGATTCGAATTAGCGCGACGTAGCGAGTATACGCGCTCGCAGTTTACTGCCGGTGTCCTAATTGGCGCAAATTAATGCATCGTGCTTAAACTTCCGCCTTTCGCGCTCGACGGGATGCAGGTCGCCTGTGAGATATTCCGCTTTTGTGTGCCGAGAAGGTAGCGCGCGGAGTCGCATCGTTTCAACGAGACTAAACGCAGCTCGTTTCTCAGATCCCCGTCGCGTTCTGCACGCCGCGCCGCCTCGGTTGTCCGGATAGCTCTGAGGCAGTAAATTTCGTTGGTATTTCATTCCACGCTCTGCTACCTGAAAATCCTCAAGTGCTCGCGTAAAGTAGTCTACCATTTTCATGTCTCCTCGAGCTTTTTTATTCATTGAGTCGCGTAATTATTGTTATAATCGCGATCAATCGTCGTTGCCGGCAGAAAATTTCGTCAATGTATAAAAGAACTAAAATAATTTTGTTACTACAACGTTTACACGCGGTATCATTAAACGCGACGCTCGTGCGACAAATATTAATCAAAGCTTGCACGAAATCCACTTAAATAAATTATTCAATATCGTATAAAATAAATATAGTTTGCAGGGCGTATTCGTATTCGTCCGCGAAATACTTATGCAAATCTATCTGTTTTTATTCTACCGCTAAGTGACGTAGATCGCCACCGAGCGCGGGGAAACGTTTCTGTAATGTCAAGAGTTGCAGGACATTAAGTATCAACGACTAAATTATTTATCCCTCTGCCAGTCGCGCGAAATCGCGTTTTGACAGTGTAGATCCAATCGAGATCTCGGTATAGGTGGAGAGTACGAGCTCTCTCGCTTTCCCTCTCTCTCACTCTCTCTCATGCTATCGCTTGGAGAAGCAGGGTCTCGGGAGTGAGTCGCGACGAGACGCGGAATGATCTCGCGGTCGACCACGTTTAACGACCCTTGGCTCGCCGCTTTACAGCTTGCACTTTTCGATCCGGCCGGGCGCGCGGGTATTGATGTCCCCCGCTTTGCCGTCGGCCGTCGTGACGTTACCGCGACCGGGCTTGAAAGGAGCTAATGATCTACGAGTCTCGCCGAATGACAATTAACGCTCGTCCCGACGCACGCCGGCGTGCGATGATTAACCGTGATGAGATGAGGGGCACGCCGGAATGCGCATAGACGCGCTGCGCTCGCGGCAGCTTCGCGCGCACACGTCGGATTTCTCGATCGTCAGGATCGAAAAGGCGTTACGGCAGGTGTTCGATAGTGCGACGGTGATTAGATGATTTCTCGTCTTGCATACTGATTTCGACGATTTCATTCTGAAAATAACTCTATCGGTTGATTTATTTGCCACGCACACGTTAATTATTTTTGTTTATGAAGAATGTCGTTCCATGTTAATTATCGTGAAGCTTTGATAAATAGAAGATAGGGATATATATCGTTAGGAATGATGCTCATTTTTTATGTACATATATAATCTTCCGCGGTTTGTGCAGTTTTAAAAATAGAATAACCACTGATAAGGATGCTTTATTTCAAAGTCAACGTATAGTCTTAGAAAGTAATAACACTGTTGCAGTGATTTACTGTTACAGAATATGAAATATTATGCAACGTATCAATATCTAAAATTTATTCACGCTTATTGAATCACTTCTGTAACAACATCGCAAATTCGAACAACGGAAATCGCGATGTTTTCGGAAAGAAATCGGATTAAAATTCAATTTTTGATTTCACAATTTTTAAATTATAACGATCTTAATTGCATCAATTTTATAATAACGCAACGCAAACTTTCCTCGCGGCTTTTCTTCGCGTTATGCATATAATTTTCGATTTGTTGTTGTGGCGCACAAAGTAATACGAACAAATTTATGCGGGACGTAATCAGCCTTGGAAAAATTCGGAAATTTACCGCCGACACGGCAATGTTTATTATTTGCCCGGGCGTTATTTATTTTTTGGCGCACTTTGAAATTTGCTTTTGGCGAACCAGTTTCGACGGCGCCAATATTTGCCGCGCTTCGCGGGCGATAATCCCCCGAATTATGTTCTTTGAAGCCGCGTTATTTACGCGTGTGCAGCGCATCGTGTCGCGTCGCATCGCGTCGCGACGCGCCGCGTCGCATCAGCACTGCGGAAAGGTATAAGGATCAATTGAATTTTCGTAAATTGCCGTGAATTTATAAAATTATTGTGAACGTATGTAAAATTATTTCGCCCGTTGCGCGCCAGCGTTCGTTATTAATCGTTAACACCGGCTCGCCGTTCGCCGTCGGCTACGCGACCCGCCGTCGTTGGCTGAGTTTTTTTTTCATTTTTTGGCGTAACGCCTTTTTTCTCGCGTATCGCCAAGTAAAAATTTCGCAATGTGATTATAAGAACGACGCGAAATTGTAAATCGAAATGCGCTCGCCGCGCGTCTGTTAATAATCCATGCTCCCGATACGTTACATCGTTATGCTCGAAATTGGTTTTTGATCGCGCTCCGCACTAAATAATCATCGCGCAGCGATATATTCCCCGTGAGAGTTACGGCATTATCGGCGATATTATCCAGGCTCCGATAATATGGTATCCGCGTTATAACATGTTATACGAATTTTAACGTGTTTTCGATCAACATGTCGTTTTTGGGAAAACGGCGGTGGATTTTTTCTATTTTTTTTTGTTCTAAATAAAGCGCAGAGAAGGGGGAGGGGGGGGGGGGGGGAAAAAAACGAGTTATTAGTACTTCCTCTTTTCTCTTAAAATTCGATCTTTTAGAAGATATTACCTGTGAAGATGTTACCTATGTGTACAATCATAAGGATATTATTCTAATAGGAATAAGACTGCGTTTACTTTTCGAGAAAGTTAAAAGAGCAAAAAACTTTGTAAGAAAGGTTCTACAAAAAGCATAATGCATATTGAACAGGTTTATTGACATAAGTACACCGCTTATCAGACGTATCTTCATTTTTGTCATATCAAGTAGCACTAGTGCATTTATTCTAAAGTAAATACGTATTATTTAATCAATACTCTTTCGCTTCATGTACGATGTTTTTCCTCTCTCTTTCCGAGGGGATTAGGCGCAAGAGCGTCTAATTAACAATAAGAGCCGATTGCAGCGGGAGAAACCTAACCGAGCCATTTCGAATGATTTTAGCACTGTGTTAGCGTGGCCGGAGGTGGCGGCGGTGGAGACGGCGGCGGCGGCGGCAGCGGCGGCGGAGGCGGCAGTGGCACGGTCGGCGGTGGTCGGCTGAGCCTGCACCTTCGTCCTTGCGGAGGTAGCGGTGGCGGCGGCATCGCCGAAAGTGACAGCGCTCCGGAATACCCGCCGAGCGCTGCGGCAGTGCGGAGCAGGGAGGCGGCGGCGGCGGCGCTGCACGCGGCAAGGACCCTGTTGGGCGCGGGGGTGGCTAACCCTTGCTCGCCCACCCCCGAGCCGCCCTTTTGGAAGATGCCGCATAAAGGTCGGTCGAATCAATTTACTTTAATTTGCTCGCGAACGAGCGCGAGAAAACGAGGTGTTTGGCGATTGACCGGGAATAGTATTGACACGGCTGGTAGTCGGTAATCGATAAACAAATAGTCGATTTTCTAAATTCGGTCAGCAAATGAGCTTTGCCGGCAGCAACTCTTGTCAGTGGATGGAGTCCATTTGTGAGACCCATATAGTTGATTTGTTCTGCGAGAAAACATTATCAATTGCCGAACATTTTGTTTAAGTGAGTGAGATAAACACGGAAAACTTATGGCACTAGGAATTACAAGAGTGATGTAAGAATAATTTTTTAATCTTAATCAAAGAAGCAATAACTCCCCAGTGAAGCATGCGAAATAAGATAAACAGATAAATGAGCAAATTTTTATGTGATCTACTTATTAATATTCCGTCGAGCTGAATGACGCATGACAAAGAAAAATTTGATTCTTTTTATGAATTCCCAGACTGTCGCGCGTCTTCAAGATCTTCAATCTAGTGGCTTCTTACGAAGCAATCCGACTGTCACTTGGCAAGTTAAATAGAGTAAGAAGCGATTGCAGTAATCAATCTAAGTTCATT
>NW_020226908.1:0-1605 GCF_003070985.1 Temnothorax curvispinosus
CTGGTTGTTCCATATAAACCGTCTCTGTAAGTTTGCCATGTAAGAATGCGGTCTTGACATCTAGTTGGACTATTTCGAAATCCTTCGCTGCTGCCACTGCTAGTAACGTACGCACTGAATCAAATCGTGCTACTTGTGAAAACGTCTCTGAGAAATCAATACCTGGTTTCTGCGAGCATCCTTTTACGACAAGTCTCGCTTTATACCGATCAACACTTCCGTCTGGTTTGATTTTCAAACGAAAGATCCATTTATTACGAATTGGCTTACGATCCTTTGGTGCTTCGACAAGCGTCCAGGTTTTGTTACGTTTGAGCGAGTCAAGCTCTTCTGCCATTGCCAATTTCCATTTTTTCGCATCTGGAGATGTTTTCGCTTCTTCAAGTGTTGTAGGTAATTCAACATTTGCAATAAACGCACTTGCGCATAATTGTACGCTAGTCATTGATGTAACACATTGTGTTTTGCTTCGCGTTTGATTTGCAATGCTATCAGCTCTAACTTCGACCATACGCTTTTCACGTTTCTTGCGCGGTTTCGTGCTAGCCTCCTCTTCTTCTTCACTTGCCTCCTCTTCTTTTTCACTTGCCTCCTCTTCAGTATTAGCGTAATCATCTTCGGTTTTGATGTCTGTATCTGTCGTTTTTGAATCATTTTTGTCATCTAGTATGACAATTCTTGCCATTTGCTGTGTTCGAGGTTCGACTATAATGACATCTCTCCGAATTACGACACGTCGAGTACCTGGTTTCCAAAGACGATATGCTTTGTATGCATATCCAACAAGTAACATTTCTTCAGATTTTCGATCAAACTTTGATCTCTTCCCTTCATTTATCAGAACGTATGCTTTGCTACCATAAATACGCAAATGTCCAATATCTGGCTTGTATCCAGTAAACGCTTCTTGTGGAGTCTTGTTGTTTAATCGCTTCAACGGAATGCAATTACGAATCTTCGCTGCTGTCGTTACCGCTTCTGCCCATAGTCCACGTGGTAAGTCTGCACCTGTAAGCATCGCTCTAGCCATTTCGACTATCGTGCGATTCTGGCGTTCAACACGTCCATTCATCTGTGGAGCGCCTGGTGCTGAAAACTCTTGTACAATTGAGTGTTTTCTCATTAGTTTACGCATTTCAGCGCTTTGAAATTCAGGTGCATTGTCTGAACGTGTACGTCTTACCTCGTTACCGGTTGCCTTTACCTCAGCAATTACCTCCTGTATGGCTTCAAGTATTTGCGACTTAGCTGCCAGTGGTTTGACAAACAGAAAACCAGAATAGTCATCTACGAATACCGCCATTAATTTTGCACCACCATACGACTCAGTCGACATTGGTCCGCATATATCATAGTGTATCAGTTCACCTGGATTAGTGGCTCGAGTACTACTTTCATTAAATGGCTGTCTACAATGTTTTGCATAAACACATGCTTCGCAGAAACAATTATCGCTCCCACTGGTTGAGCATTTCGCTAATTTCATACCTTCAACCGCTGAACTGCTTGCAAGTTGACGAACTGAACCATAGTTTACGTGGCCTAACCGTTCATGCCATACCTGAAGCGAAGCCTCTTGAACGCTAATATTAGCTGCACTGCCGA
>NW_020226909.1:0-2596 GCF_003070985.1 Temnothorax curvispinosus
TCTCGGCGCATACGTTATAGTAGTGGTACATGAACCACAAAATGAATTATTAGTAAGTATATAACATTTTATTACATTTATCCGCCAATTATCCTGTCGTGACATATTCATTAAAATCTCGCATTGACCTATTTCTGGAAACGACGGAAACGTTATCGTATTCTTAATCTCACAAAAACGCATAAATTGATCAATTTTCCATGTATGGTCAAGTATAGTCGATTCAATATGTGTTTGAGAATAACTCTTGGCATATGAAGGTAAGAATGGTGAAGATACTGTCTGTTCTTTGTTCTCAGTAGAGATATTCTCAACTTCTTCGTCAGAAATCTGAAAATAAATAAATTATAATTTACTTATGAACGATGAAAAGCACCAACATCAAAATGTTCTAGAAAGTTTCTATACTTTTTAAGAAAATAGATTGACTTTCAATCAAATATCCTAATAAGTAATCATATATAAATGTTTAAATGTATAGATATCAGCCACTTGAAATCAAATTTAACTTAAAAATACATAGAGATTTTTTAGACACTCTATATTTAATATATCTTTTTTCAAATGAGAAAAGAACTGAAGGGTATAGAAGAAAAACGATCAATGTCCATCCAGAGTGATTTCGAGAAAAACGCAATTGTAAGTTTCAAAAGACATTAGATAATCTTAGGAAGCTATTGAAAAAAATAATAGGAAATTTAGTGAATATCGAAACGTAGCTTCAGCGTTTACTTATTTAATATTTACATAGTGGTTATACATTTGTTGGACTCTGATGGTTTTTCCCACAAGCGCGTAGATTATTATTGTTTTTTTTCTCAGCACGGTACATTGACGGTACCTTTCCAATGAATTATTATTGTAACTGTTCTTCAATGATCAAAACAGATAAGAAATATGAAAGTTGTTTGAAAATGCCAGAAGATATATGATCAGATTAATTTCGACAAAAAGTGAACTTTGATTTTTTTTTCTCTGCACCCTTCAACTGTTAAGAACTTACTTGCTGTTCTTCCATTACAGGTATTGGCTTTACCGGTGAACCTTGATCAGTTAAACTTAACCAGTTCATGCTTTGATTGTTAATATATTCCAACTCGATTCCAACACCTTCCAGATTGTTCGGGAGCCGATCTCGACGAGATCGTCCCGATTGAAATGCCGGGATACGCCCAGAGATGAGCGCGAAGACAGTCGGTTGCGCGAATCCTCAGATTCGCTGAAGAATCGTCAGCGGGAGAGGAACTTGAGAGTTCGTGTCGTTATTAACAAAAAAACGTTTATTTCGTGCACAAGAAGAGCAGGTGACGCCCGGAGCAATTCGCGTACACGCGGAAATTTTCGTCCTTCTGACAAGGCCGTCGGAGATCTTGAAGTCGGAGATCTTGATCACGAGGCCGGGGACGATCGCGAAAATGATACGGGCGTTAGTTCACAAACTCAGTGTTACCGCACGCAGACAATTTCCAATCTCAGAATCACAGAACAACGCACGACACGAGATTTCAGATTTTATCAAGGATCGTCAGCTATACCGTACGAACAAGCCGACGATTCAAAGTCTTCTGCCTGCTCCGGAGACTCTCCCTTCGGCGGTCGCGCTGTGGAAAATCGGAGAATACGCTTATTCGGCCAATCACGCGGAGCGTGACTCTATTTTCAAGCTTTAGTTTTTCATTACAGGGTTGCTAATGCTCGCGCGTCGAACACGTGTTCCTGTCGTGAGGCGCGGTGCCTCGACGAATAATCGCGCGCGACGCTTTTCGAGGCGCATGATCACGGCTCACGACTAACATTACCAGGCTGCGCATATTGACGAGTTTAAATTGTATAACAAACGACATAGATAATATATATTTTGTTTTGACTTTCCAACACAGATGAAGAAATTATTAGACTAATGCGTGTATGTACAGATGTGGCAATAACTGATTTCTTTTACTTCCCTTTGTCAAATCAAGTTTTCAAGGCTACAATTAAGCTGCTGCGAGTATAACGTCAAGATAATACGAAAAGTAACACGCGATGAAGCGGCGAGCCCTGGTTTGTCTGGAAGATAAATGGAAGGCACACGCATCCTAAGAAAAATCCACGTACAGTGAGTCTCATTAATCAAGTCCTTTTTGGGTATAGACTAATGTAGATGAGCGCATTATTTCTAGGTACGCATAATATATAAAATGATATAGACTCTATATTAGAGTCTATATATTTTTTGGGTGAGTCGTAGGCGCCATGGCTCAGATCTAACACCTCTGTAACCACCGACGCCTTTTTTTGTCAAATCGCGTTTAGAAACATTATTCTTTTGAGTGTATTCCGAAATATACTGACGGTACTGAAAATCTGTAGCGTAACGTAAATTATATATATTTTTATAATACTATTAATAAGTTTTGGAATCCACCCTTTGTATATAAGCTACGTTCAACAGAAAAATTAGCTTAATAATTCTTTAATATGATTGATTTAAGTAAAACTTATACTTAGATTATGCAACGAGGAACTAAAGACAAGAATCAATGGAGTAATATTCTTATACAACGATCACACTGTAGTTTCATATAACAATATAAATTCAATATAAAACCGAAAG
>NW_020226910.1:0-1584 GCF_003070985.1 Temnothorax curvispinosus
TCATCTCCTGACAGTCGACGGTGTGGGCAGCCAATTTCTCGTTGGAGCTGAAGTAGTGCAAACATCTGCAAAAAAATAAACGCAAATTATATAAATTTTTTTATACACAAAATATTCTATATATTATTAAAAGAACTATAGGTACTTACCGATCGCAAAAGTATTTTTTGTTCGTATTCTTGCTCAATTGCGAGCTCACGAGGCGGGATAGGTTCTTGATCCACGCAAAATGTTCCACGTTGTCGTTATGCACGTACAGCAGATTTACGTGTCTGTCCATCTTTCGGTCAGTAACACGTATTGGTAGGATTGCAAGTTCCTTGTTTTTTTTCTCGATGCTAAACACGTTGATGGAGATGTTGTTGTGATTTTCAAACCGTTTAATTTGATCCAACGTCATTGGAAACTCAATGTCCGTAAGATCTAGCACCGACGTGTAATGTGGATACGACGATTCCAGATCTGCATTTCTTTGGGCTGGATGTAGAGCAGCCGTCACTGACCATGCAAAACATGCATTGTCCATTGATCGCACGTTTTTTATCACCGCCTTCTTCTTTTTAATTTCTTGCGGTATTTCCACAAAACACCCCGCGTGCAATGGATTGTATTTGTTCACGTTTACCATTAAATTGAGTATACGCGACAACGCCCATCCGCTATCACGTTCTTAAAATTCCTCCAGCTTTGCTAAGGTAGGCTCGATGACGTTTGCTTGTACCACTCGTGCAGATTGGACTCACGAAAGAGTTCATAGTTTCTCGTTGCGATACTTTTATTTGCGCGTTTGTCACCCGCAACAAATTCACCATTAAACACTGTGTTAATTTTTACATTGTTATGTCGTTGCATGACGTTCCGCACACGATCGAGTACAATTTCTCCCGCATCTTTGAGAAATTGACGAGGGTCGATGTGTTTGGAATTTATCACCGCACCTGTCAATATACGAATTTTAAAAGCCGTATCTATCTCGCGCCATCTGAGTCCTGTCGCACTCGCACTGTATCCAGCACCCACATGTACAAAAACATTGACGTACCGAGTCTTTCAAACCTTCGAGTCTTGCGATACAAGCGACCAATGACTGTTTGAGACCGATCGATGACTGATCGATTGATAATTGATTGGCCGTTTAATTCGGCTTTGTTCTTCCAACGATTCGATAAACTCGTCGCATCGTTGCTCCCACGCGGCAAAGTCTTCCCTCGAATTTAACAGGGTGGATTGCTCCAAAAACTCCTGCTCCATGTTATTACACGATCCTCTTGCTAACGCCATTTGTTGCACTCACGACTTCCAGTTCTCGACTATTGAGCGTATCCTCTAGATTCGTCATTTTATATTCTACTAATGATGCATCGTTTGCTTATCATATCTAATTTCATCTCAGCAGCCGTACATCGGCACTATTTGCAAAATTTGCAGTTTTGCACGTGTTCGATGAAATCATTGCGAGACACGTACGTTCACGAAAACGCGCCATTGACTTTTGGTGATTTGATCTGTATCAATGCAGCGGCCGTACATCGGCGCTATTTGCAGTTTTGCACGTGTTCGATGAAATCATCGCGAGACATGTCG
>NW_020226911.1:0-4574 GCF_003070985.1 Temnothorax curvispinosus
TTACTATAAACAAAGATTTAAAGTACAAAACACTGTCTTAAAATTATAAGTCAGCTATTCTGCTCAGGTCCTTAGCTGAACATTTTGATCTCATATATCAGAACATCGGGTAACAAAACTGTATATCAAAAGAGAATGTCATATAACCGTATGTTCTTTTTTACATATGGGTGACTTTGGTCAAACTCCGATTGATTGAATCAACAATTATTTAATCGGCAGAATCATTAACAAAGTAAATAGTAAAACATCCAGCTGACAAAAAACATTTCACCTTTTCTGATCTAATCTTTCTTACCGTGTATCGAACGACGAGAAATTAATAATTCTGTTCGTATTAACATCACAGGTATTACTTAAAGTCTTAAAAAGTTAATCGCTCATCAAGTTAATAGAAGTTCGGCCGAAATCACCCCCTGTATTCTCTTGTGTACGACTGATCGTTCTCTCTCTCCTTTGAGGTTATCCTACCGAGATCGAACGCTCCGTAGGAACGATAGGAGTCAAAACAGGCTTCGGCTGTAAGGATTAGCGATCGAGACGACGTTAAATATACGTAAGAATCACCCGGTGAGAGAGAGAGAGCGTTCGCTTTCAACGATCGAGGGAAAATAGAATACGATGCGGGAGGAACTACCTGCTCCGTTGCGATTTCATTGTAATCGATTTCCTCAACGAACTGCTGCTGATGGCCGGTCATCTCTTTGCTCGCCATCGCGCACAGTCGACATCACATCACTTTCAGGGCACATTTAACCAACGAGTTGCGAGTGCGCGCGCGAGTCTGTGTTTACTCAAAATTGGCTGCAAACAACCTCGCGGATCGCCATTTCATTTCCCGTATCAGGCCGAAGGGCACTGCACGGCTAATCCCGTTAGGACGAGCGAAGCGCCACTGGCGGCCCTGCGAGGGGGTCTGTGGAGGCGTGAGGGGGGGGGGGGTGAAAGCCCGTTTCGAGCGACTGAGGACCGCGACGTCGGATGGCGCTCGCGGTACAATTCGGCTTCGTCTCTGCTTCAGCACTTGATCGCGTTTGCGATGCGTACGATATACGTTTCATTTTAACTGAATGGCATATTCTTTTAAGATTCGCTTCGCGAGTGCGAGACTGAGGGAACCTGATGTGACAAGAATATTTGGAGGTAATGAGGTTATATACGTTTTAAGTTTGTTAAGTTCGAATTTTGATTTGATCTCGCAGTATACGTGTATTGTATGAGACGCATATTCCGAAATCAAGATTTCAGATTTACTACACGAATACATTTATGCGCGTAATTAATTATGTCAATTGTAGAAAACATATTTGGTAAAATGAAGAGTTTATATTATTTATTTGTATATCGCGAAACATATGCATACGTAGGCGCGCGCATGTGTGCATATGTGTTGTATACAAAAGATTAAAATAAAGAAAAATGATAGAGGAAAAAATTGGGTGATATGAAGTTCTATGCCACTCTATGCGATAGATCTGTTTTTTTCATATTTTTTTCGTAAGTATAAGAATGCCTTACATTTTTTTAAATATATAAATTTATTTTTAAAAAATATACAATATAAATAACATATTTATTCAAAGAATATATATTATATATATATAATGTTTATTTATTATATTTAAATATATATTTTTTATTTATATTATTAAATTTATATACTTTTTTAAATAGATCAATTTCTTTAATTATTTCGCTTATTAGAAAAATATATAAATCATCAAAATATCAATAATTCATGATATATTTTATACTTTATTTTCACATAAAATATAAAATGTCTCGTGAAATATTTGTTTATCAATTATCTTGCCTTAATACATAAAACATATATTTTTATTATTTTACGCTTATATTTCACGAAACATGTTTCTTGTACGTGATACAATTTTTATGACACTAATTCCTATCATACTCGGCGTAAAATTAAAATACCGAAATACAAATCGAGCGAGATCGAAAATCCCCGCGTCGTTGCGGCAGGACGCGACGAAACAATACGTTCGCGGAACATCCGCGTTATCTGGCAATGCATAATTCCAGATGTGTACAGATATCGTTCTCGTGCCACGCGAATATTCGCATGCGAATGTGGCAATAAATGCGCGCGCGCGAGCGCGTCGTAGAATAAGGAAAGCGAGAAGGAAATGGCTCCTCTTTCGACCGAACTAAACTAAGCTTAACTCGCGCGCGCGCGTGTAATTGCGAGTTAGGGATATGCGGTTGTACGTATATATCGGGCCTAGATATACACCGGTGCCTGGCCTTTACGATGACCCATGCTTTCACCCGGTAGCGTCTTCGCCTCCTCGCCTCCTCGCCTCCTCGTCCCCCCGTAGCCCTCATCGCGGATTCGTCCCCGCTGGTCACCTACTTAGCCTGCTGGTCGTGACGTAATGTACGAAAGGACGTTTACGCGAATAATGCCGGATCTCGAGTCATTATCGAATATCTCTCTAGGTCCTCTCGAGGTCCTCTATGCGGTAACGCCGACCTTGCGATTGCTCTCCCGAGAGAAGAACCCTCTTTGCGCCAAAATATATTACCTCGGAAGTTATTTGCCGGTAAAAAGAATTTTGTAAAGATCCTTTTAAGTGCGCAGCACTTTGCACATATTTTCAATCCTTCGTGTACTCTCCCTTATGAGATTTGAAAACTGAAAACGCGCAACTTTGCATATCTGCAAAGGGCTTTCTCCGGCCCTTCCGGTCCTTTTTTCCCTTTTGCACGGGAAGGCCCAGAAGGTCGTTACTTATTTAAAAAATACTCAGAATGCTAAAGAAAATTGCGCATATAATGATTAATAATAATGACACTAATAATAATAATTTATTGCGTGCGAGATGACAGCGATAGTTGACGGGATAGACAAATATGCGGTGCGAGTGATGACGGAGATACACGCAAAAGATAAGACGTCGGCATCCCGCTGCCGTGATGTCTATCAGAAAATTAAAGGAAGAGATAATGAGAGATTCGCAACTTAAAACATATAGAGTGTGAACGAAACAAAAAGGTGCGGCAAACACCTGATTTGCACACGCGATTTTAAACATCTCGAGTCGCCACCTTATCACTACACTTTTCCTTATCAAAGTTAGTTGGAAGGAACGTTATTGTGAATATCTGTCTAAAGTAGAGCGGAGCTAGCCAAGGCGTGTCGCGTCGACACGCGAGAGCAAAGAGGAGAGCGCACCGGAGTATAACGGATTACGCCAAAGTTACATTAGGGTCTGCTAGATTATGGAGATAGATTAGACATCAGCAGCGTGAGTCTGAGAAAGCCAGAATATACAGGTATCTCTGCCGCAGTGCGACGGCGACGGTCTCGTATGTACGCGCTACTTTGGCGCGTTATTCATTATGTCTCTCGCAATATTTCGTAACGCGGTCTACGGCAATACGGTTACGAAACCGTATTATTTCGAAGCTCGCGATCAATTAATGAAATATTGAGCGAGGATCTAATAAGGAAGGAGATGGCTCATAAGCTATACGCTTTAATGTTGCTTGCGGTATGTGCGTGTGGTGCAACCGTCATCTATTTGTTATTACGTGATTATGCTACTCCACGGATGATCACTTTGTCATATCCGCGCGAGACCGGCAGTGCCTTAATTACCATCATTTTTCATTACGATCGTTGACAGCGATGATCAGATCAATCAGAAGTTAGATAGAGATTTCAAAGATTACAGGTGTAACGGTTAAATTAATTATCATCATAAAAATAGGCCGTTGTCTTGTTTATTGAGACGGGAAGAAAAACAAAACAGAAAACAACGAAATAAAATTATTGTTTGATATATTTCGCCCGATTTCATCGATTGTGCGTCCAAGAAATGTATATCTCTTATGTCCATTTCCATCAATGTAGATTGACTTTAATCTCGGCAATCTTCAAAGTTAATCTGCATTGGTAAAAAATGGACATTACTCCGCGAGAAACATTTCTGTGTTTTTCAATGAATCTATTTGTGAGTGATAAGTAGATTGATCAGAAATTAGATAGCAATTTCAAGGATTACAACTAATTACAACCAATATAACGATCGCTTAATTAATTGCTGTCACAAGAAACACGCGCTTTAAAATACGTCGCGTCGTTACTTTACGGAGAAGGGGAGAAACGAAATGGAAGTTAAAAGATGAAAGAAATTACTGATTATATTAATTATTACCTTAATTACACATTAATATATTTAATCGATCGTGAGTATCGTGTAAGTACAAGAATGTATCTGTTAAAATGCGCGCGTGTTTCGTCGAGATGAGCGATGTGTCTTTTTATCCAAAATGCGTTTGTCAGGCTGACGTAACGCGATGTACGACCGGTCGATGTAATCGTATGATAATTCGCTACATTACTAGGGTTAGCATCTCCTTCGATTCGGTCTTGTGCCCCGTGAATACGGCAAAAATGGACGGGACATACCGCGCCGTACCGTGTACTACGTACTAATCTCTCGCTCTCGGCACCTTTCACCGAGCGCGTGTCATCACGGTCCATCATATTCGGGGGGATTGTGTAGCGGCTCCAGGCTCCAGAGAGCCTCGCGCGCTCGCTCGCGAAT
>NW_020226912.1:0-8913 GCF_003070985.1 Temnothorax curvispinosus
AAATCAGACATGGTCAGATCTCCTCCATTTTTTCCCGGGACCGTAAGTACAATTTTATTGTCTATAATATTCAACGTACTGGACATAAAGCTTATGTTTTTTTCAGAATAGACCTTAAAACGATTTAACGATGATCAAATTCAAATTATTCTTGGTCAAAATTCACGCGGCTTTAAGTGGTCGAATAACACAATTCTGAAAGCATTAAAATTAAGGTTTTTGTGTGGCAGCAATGGATATAATAAATTAGTAAAGCACCATATACCTTTACCATCAAAACGTACTTTACGAAGAAAAAAAGAAGGCATTGATTTCGAACCAGGAATATTAGAGGACGTTTTTGATATTTAAAAAAAAACAAATATCATTGTTTAAAGATGAGCGAGAAAAGGATGCTGTAATTGCTATTGACGAAATGAGCATAGTACCTGGAGAACAATTTGATCCTTCCACCCTTTCATATATTGGCAATAGTAGTATGCCTGACAGTTCAGGTATACCTCTTTCCTAAGAACCATTCTTATAACATGTCATAAATGCCCCATTACAAGACACAAATATAAGATAATATAACTATTAGTTTAAAAATGTAATTTCCACTTGCACTTGGTAGTTGCAATTGTTTAAAAAAGTTAAAAGTTAACAATTTTCTTTTCATAAAGGCAACTGCTAAGTACAACTAGTAATAATATTTTTAATTAGTACTTGCGACTGGCAACGAGGCATTTGCATTACTTCAACAAAAAAGAACAGATTTTATATTGTGGTTCTTTTTTGCAGAAATTGCAAAATTTTAAGTTTTGTATTTACAATAGAAGAAAAAATTTTTTTCTTTCACAGGACAATTTCAAAAAGCGTCACATGCTTTAGTCATAATGCTTGCTGGTATTTTTTCGCGATGGAAACAAGTTGTTGCCTACTACTATACGCCCAATGGATTTAACGGTACCAATTTAAAAGCTATTATAGAAACAGTAATTAGAAAAGCGGAATCCATTGGTTTATATGTACATAGTATAACATCCGATATGGGACCCGTAAATCAGTCTATGTGGAAAGCATTTGGAATTTCAAATAGAAAATTTTCTTCCATTCAAAATTCAATATGTCATCCTATTGATAATACACGAAAATTGTTTTTTTTTGCTGATGCGCCACATCTTTTAAAAAATTTAAGATCAAGTCTGGAAAATAATAAAATAATACAACTATCACAGACATTCGTGCATACTCATAAATTATCCTCTTGTATCGTACAATTCAAGCATTTAAGTGAATTAGTTGAATTGCAAGAAAATTCAGTCCTCAAATTAACTCCAAAACTTCACCGTAGTGATATTATTTCCGGAAAATATAATAAAATGAAGGTAAATAAAGCGAAAAATGTTATGAGCACGGATACCAGTAGTGCACTCAAATTTCTTGCTGAAGAAAATGGTAAAATAGAATATGAAACAACAGCATCATTTATAGAAGTTGTCCAAATGGTTTACACTTGTTACATCACGATCTCAAAAAGTAGCATTAGGTAAAACATTAGGCAATGAAAAAAGTGAACAAAAATATAATCAAAGTGTTGAATTTCTAGAGTCTATTATAGAACTATTCAGAAATATTGAAATAGGTGAAAATCACAAATTCAAACCCGTCCAATGTGGTATCATGATTACTACAAAATCTATTATTGAGCTAACAAAATATTTGATAAATGAAAGAGGCTACGTATTTGTACTAACAGGCCGGTTTACGCAGGACTGTGTCGAGAATTTATTTTCAGGAATAAGAGCAAAACATCAAATACCCAATGCCTTACAATTCAAGCAAGACTTAAAAGAACTTTGCATATCTCGACATATAAAACCATCTAAATATTCAAATTATGATCTAGATGATAGAGAATTTCTATGTGACTTCTTGAATAAACAAAAAAAAAGAAATTTAGGACAATTTCCCAATATTTCTATTGATGTTAGTTCCAAACATATAAATTTTAATAATATAGAATTAAATGTATTATATAATATAGCTGGCTATATTGTTAACAGTATTGCTAGAGGTAAAAGTGCAATATGCGCAACTTGTTTAAATTCTGCTGGTTCAACAAAATAGAAATATGATTTTGTATGCAAAATTTGTGCATTTAAAATGTTTCCGAAATAATACATTATTTTTTGTTACCGCAGATGTTTTTAAATATTTTATTGATATGGAAGTTATTATTCAGCAATATTCATTTAAATAATGTTAAATGTAATTTAATTAGTTTTTTTATTGAAAAAATGAAAAATATTTCTTGTACAAGTCTTAACAACTGTCATGAATTAAGTTTTAAAACTAAGAAACGATTTATTGCATATAGAATAAAAATTTCATGCATGAAAGGTCGATTAACTAAAAAAATATATAGTAGCAAAACAATGGCTATGCATACATTAATTCGTTAAATTATATTTTAAAATTTATACATAATGTTTACTTCATTTTAATTTAAAATTACAAAGAAATTTACTAATTATTCGCAATTTTTATTTCACTCCTTTTCAAATTATTATGCTTCTCTCTGACAACATCTATTGGTTCCGCCATGCTTTTACAAAAGTTGTTTCGACCAATAGGAAGGAACACGAACGTGGCCAGACTCTATATATAGGGACTCTAAATAGAATGAGAGAAATGGTCGAACAAACAATATTTAAAAGGTCACGTGCAACAAGAGACAAAATCTAAGAATAGCAAATAAAGTACAAGTAGTAATAGAAAAAATAACTTAGAAACATGTGCGCAAATTACTAGAAAACTAAACGTAGAAAGAGTTGTAGTTCAACCAAAGAAATCACAATCAAATGAAGCGACGCTAGGTCAGATTAAAGATAGTGTAGACATAATGAGCTTGGGCATTGGAATAGATCGTGTGCGAAGTAGCCAAGGGGGAGCTATCATTGTGGAATGTGAAAAGAGGAGCGATAAAGACAAATTAACTGCGAAACTAGAAAAATAAATAGATGGTCAATATAAAATTAAAACTGTTAATAAAAAGCTACCTAAAATTAAAATAATCGACATAGAAGAAGATTTAAATGGGATAGAAACGGACTTCGTTAAAAAAATAGTAAAACAGAATGAGTTAAATAGAGATAATAAAAACATGGAGATTAACCCGTTGTGGTCACACCTCCTAAAAATAACGTAGTGGTCACATGGGGTCCAATGGACCCCACAACAGTTGCCATTTGCGTTCTTTTTGATGTATTGACTCAAACCTTGAACTGGAATTTAATTTATGACTTCCTCTTTATAATCCAATAATTTTTTAAATTTTTTTATGTTGAAAAAACGCGAAAAAAAGATTTTTTTTCGAGAAATTTGATTTTTTTCACAAAAATATTCATCACAATTTTTTGAGATAGAGCAAAAAAACTTCCTGCGTTTTACTCTTAAAATAGTATACTTTTAAGAGAGAGAGAGAGAGAGAGAGAGAGAGAGAGAGAAGAAAAAAAAACCTGGGGTCCACTGGACTCCATGTGACCACAACGGGTTAAAGTAATAAAAAAGATACAAAGGAAGGGGAAAGAAGGAACTATATATGATATTAAAAATAGATCCAAAAACACATAAAATAGTAGTAGAACTACAAAATGTAAATATAGGATGGAAGAAATGTAGAGTCTTTGACTATGTAAGCGTATTAAGATGTTATAAATGTTGGGGATATAGCCACCGTGCCCAAGAATGTAGAAATAATGTAATATGTAGGAAATGTGCGGGAAATCATAATGAAAAAGAATGCCGATTACAAGACAAAAAATGTGCCAACTGCATCTCGATGGTTAAAGAGTTTAAAATGACAGGAATGGATATTAATCATGAAATAACGGATAGAGAATGTGAATCGTATAAAAACATAGTAAATAAAATGCAGAAAGATATTTTATGCAACACGTGCATGGAAAGTGCCCCATTACGCACGCTACGCGTGCGTGATAGACCACTTTCCAGGCACTTGCAACATAAAATAAGGAGTGTAAGCCGTGTGTAAAGATGAAAATTCCCGGGTGCGGTTACCGGCTCGTGCGTAAACTCCGCACCCGGGAATTTTCATCTTAATTACCTCACTTGTTACACAAATAACTAATATATTATGATGGTTAGCAATTAGAAAAAAGTAGGAGAAAAATAGATAGAGATAAACAAAGAGGTTTGAAAAAAAAAACAGATATATTCCCAGGTAGCAAGCACTCCGTCATTTTGACGTCAATTGATGTCAAAATGACGAGTGCTTGCTACCTGTGTTTGTTACTTAATATACACAGGGTTTTCTAGTACATATAAAGACGAAATTGAAAAGTTGGCAAATGAAATTAGACCAAAAATTTTATGTCTTACGGAAACACATGTACACGAAGAAGTTGGTGATGTGGTAGTATTGAGAATTACAATGTAGTTAGAACAAATACCAATAGAAGTCGGCGAACGGGTGGAGTTTTAACTTACATAAAAAAGTCATTAAGGTATAGAATAATAGAAAATATAGAGGATGATGAGAGGGAGAACAAGCAGGTTATGTGGTTGAGTGTAATACAGGTTAACATGGGGGAAGGTGAAGATATTGTAATTGGTAATGCATACCACTCACCAAGCACACAAGTGATGGTAAATTTATTGAATTAATTGTTAATCAGTGTGAAAGATTAGTTGATAAAGGACATGTAATCATATTAGACGATATGAACATTGATATGAGTAAAAAGAATTATTATACGGAAAAGCTTAGTAGAGAAATGGGATGTGTGGGGTTGAAGCAATATGTACAAAAACCGACGAGGTGTGAAGGGAATTCGAGGACTATTATAGATTTGGTATTTTCAAATTTCTTTAGTGAGGTCGATGTGCTACAACTACCAAAAATTACAGACCATAATATAATAAAAGTCAATATTAGTACAATAAACCATAAAGAAAATGAAGAAATTATTACATATTATAAAAGGGATTATAGTAACTTTAATGAGGAGCAATTTAAAAGCTTATTAGATGACAAACTGAAAGACAATATGGAATGTAATAATATGTAAATTTATTAGCGAATAGTACAATAAACGGTATAATAGCAGCAATAAACGAAATAGCGCCGAAGATAAAAAAGTTATGCCTGTTAGATGGAAAACTAAAAAATGGATAAACAAAACAATTTTAGTCGCCAGCAAATAATTAAAAATAAGTCGGTTTATTTCGACTCAACTGGCCAATTGATACAGGAATTGCACGACGTTTCGACCGAATTCCGGTCCTTATCGAGTGCCTTTGTTCGAGTTACACCTATCCGCATAACAAAATTAATTGCATCGTTGATGCGGTGTCCTGACTACATCAAGATAAACGCAAAAAATTCTTATGCGTTCCAAGACAAACGGTGATACATGAGATTAAAAACGTCACCAGCCATATCGAGGCAACAACGTCCGAACAGTAAGACAGTCAAAGTCGAACAATTGGCCAGTTGGGTCGAAATAAACCGACTTATTTTAAAAAATGGATAGATGAAAAAGTGAGAGAAATACTAAGGGTAAGAGACAGAGCACATAAAAAAGCAGCGCAGTCAAATATGGAAAAGAATTGGAAAGAGTTTAAAAAATATAGAAATAAAGCAGTAGCTAAAATTAGGGAGAAGAAGAGAGATTATTATGAGAAAAATATAGATGATAACAGGAACAAATCGAGGGAGATGTGGAAATCGTTGAAAGAATTAATAGGCACAAAGAAAACGAGAGCGGAGTTTAAAAGCGTTAAATTTGATGGAATAAGTCAGGCCTGTCTAACCTGCGGCCCGCGGGCCACTCGTGGCTCTTTCCCCCGCCACGGAGCTCGAGCTCGACTCCCCCCACTCTTCCAGTTGGTTTCCTGACTCTTTCCATATTTGACACGTATTCCTAGTTCTAGCGGATATAGCATCTAGCATCTTAGCTTGCTTATGAGCTTACTGTTCCCACGTTACGACGTGTATGCACAGTACAACTTAAAGGCTTAAACCATATTATTAAAACTGAATAATATTTCAATAAGTTATTTATTGATCGGCCTGACTGGCAATAATTCATTAATGTTAAACGACGTTTTGATCTCTAATTTGGGTCTCCTTATCAAATTACATTTAATGCTGGAACAAAATAAATTGCCGGTAACAAATATAAAATGGAAACAATAATGCAAATTACATATTCAACTTACATGGATCATTATGCGTCAAAAGTTATAAATTACTAGTCATCGTTAAAACTTGTGTAACGGGGCGATAGAACAAAGGAATGTATCTCATACACTTTTTGTTTTATTCGTTGACTGCGCTTGACTAAAGGTCAATCCAGACAAACTTGCATAGCGCATAAACATAAGCATAAAAGAATTGATTGGTCCATACGCATGTGCATAAGGAAATAGACCAATCCGTTTCGTTATGCGCATGGTTATGCACCTATGCAAGTTTGTGTGGATATAGCTTTACAGAGTTTATTGTGGAATTTATTTTTAATTTACACTTTTTGTTTTACTCGTTGACTGCACCTATTTGGCTCATAGTTTTTATTTTCTATTTACACTTTTGGTTCACGCGTTACCTGCTCCGATTTGATTCATTTTTATGTATTATTGTCGTGAATTTAGACTGCGCCTGATTGAATTATGTAGATCAACTTCGTCGAATTTTATGTATTATCTTCGGGACCATCATGTATTTTCTTTACGCTGAAGATGACACAAAAAAGTGTCGAAACGTCCGTTTTTATTATAATATATTTATTGTTACGATAATTTGATTGCGCATTAATTACCGCGTTTGGTTCCTATTGCCTCCTTATTTCCTTTACTTATTGATTTATTCAGGAAAGCCTACTTTTATTTAATTTATATTATATATTATATTCTGAAAAAGTCGCATATATATACCGAGATATCACCATCAATACCATACTCAGTTATATTGCTTTATGCGTAAATAAGAATATGACACGCACTTGTGCTCTGTATGCGTATTCTTAGTTACGCATAAAACCATCGAATATAGCTATTCTACTTCTACTCATGCTGCGAGAAACCGCTGCCCCGATACTACTGGATGGTGGGGGAAGTCTGAAGTGGTAAGAGTGGGAGCAGTGGCTCCTTCGCTTCGAGCTAGACAGGCCTGGAATAAGTTATACGGATAAAAAAGTAATTGCGGATGAGTTTAATAGATTCTTCATTGAGAGTGTAGTTAATATTGTAAACGAAATAGATAAACACAGGTTGTATTTTTGACCAAACTGACATTTATTCTTACGTTAACTCGACGTTTCGACACTGGTTTTGTGTCCTTATCAAGAGATTTCTAAAAGTATGCAAAACGAAGTCGTTACAAGCATGTTGTTACAGGAACGAATGTCGCACGAGAAACAATCAAGGAAATATCTACCTATATTGTTCGCAAATTGCATTAGCCACCCACAAAGTTCTTGCCGTTTTACTAACATTGTCAAATCTTAAAAAAGTCGCAGTCCAGAGCGAGCCGCAGTCATGATGTGAACGGAACCGACCGGTGACACGTCGTTCCGGATCGAAAGACAGCGACTGACTAATCGCCGATATATAAATAAACGACTGTATAGGTCAAACAAATAAAAATAACGCTTAGAGAGTAATTATTACGTGGCTCTTATGATTCTATCGTATAGCGGATTGAGATTCTCAGTGTTTTTTTTTAAATTGATCGTGTTCTTTTTTTATGTAAAACATCTCTGCAATCTCCCTCTTCCTTACATTTCTCTCTCTATGCATTTCTCGCTCTATGCAGTAATAAGCGGATACCGAACTCGGTGTCAGATTTTCTGTGTTTGGGAGATAAGTTTGCGTTACCGATTAACCAATTCGATAAGAAGGACCGCGAAAATTCCGTTTTAGAAACAATAAAAAATTTCGAAGTTAATGCTCACAGGTTTCCGGAGAATGCGGTAAATGGTGTACGTGAGTCGTTAACGGATTCTTTACATAGATATTTAGTGGATAAAAACCACGTAGATTTGGTCGATCGCTGCATATTAAATAGATACGCGGAATGCAAAAAATTTTTGCGAGAAAACCACGATGTCTTCGTCACGAAGGCTGACTAGGGTCAGGTCACTGTTATTATGGACAGAGATGAATACTTGACAAAAATGACTGATTTACTTAAAGACGAGTCCACGTACAAAAAATTAAAGAAAGATCCTATCAGACAAATCTCCTTGAAATTAAATGAACTTGTCAGATCGTGGCGAGACAGTGGCATTATCGAGGACACGGACTACAAGCGTTTAAATTGCACCAACGCAACGGTAATCTCTCACGTTGTTACGGGCTGCCAAAGATCCATAAAAATGGTTTTCCGCTACGGATTATTGTTTCGGCTTTGGGAAGTCCCTTATATAACGTAGCGTCCTTTCTCCACAGTATCTTGCATCACTCTATTCGCCCACCTAAGTCTCACATCAAGGACAGTTGGTCCTTTGTAAGAGAAATCAATGACATTGAGATTAATACTGATGAGGTACTCGTTTCCCTCGGTGTAACGGCTCTTTTCACCAACATCCCGAAGGAGTTAGTTCTCAGAGGAATAGAAAAACGTTGGCAGGATATCTCTGGTAACACGAAGCTTAATTTGCCGCAATTTTTGCATGCTATTGAGCTGGTACTGAGATCTACGAGTTTCAGTTTTAATGGTGACACATATGAACAGATCTTTGGCAGTCCGATGGGATCTCCGCTTTCACCAATATTAGCAGATATTGTGATGGAGGATTTAGAGACTCACTGTCTTGCTATGCTTAATTTTTCTCTGTCGTTTTTTCGCCGTTATGTCGATGATGTTATTGCCGTAATTCCTAAGGATAAAATTGGGGATGTCCTTGA
>NW_020226913.1:0-6710 GCF_003070985.1 Temnothorax curvispinosus
AGATGGTTCGAACAACATCCAGAGATTGTGGTTCTTGATTGGCCAGCGAAATCCCCGGATCTCAATTTGATTGAGAATGTGTGGGCGAAAATTGTGAATACGTGGGATCCTGGCCATGAGAGAACCAAACAAGCTCTGTTTGAGCACGCGAGGAATGAATGGGAAGCACTTCGAGGCAAACCTGAGTTCTTCACCAATCTTTGTCAGTCCGTCGATCGACGACTGCATCAGGTGATCGGGAGAGATGGTTACTGGACGGATTATTAAAATTCGCTCCAGGGCCAAGCAAAACAATAGGTTCTTTTCAGAACCACCAAATATTAAGATAAGGAACACCTCAGCAACATCCAATCGGTTCTTTTTAGAACCACCAAATCGGTTCTTTTCAGAACCACCAAACATTAAGACAAGGAACATCTCGAAACTCGAAACATCTCGACAACATATATCAAGTTACGAATATCTTTCTATCCGTTTAATTCTTAATTTTTTGTATAAAAAAGAAAATAAAAATAATATAATATTTGTGAAAATAATGGTTAACAGCTACGTGATAATATCGCAGACTTTATATATTTCTTCACAATTTATAGCACATAAAAAATGGCTTCTCTTTCGCAGAAAATAAATCCAATTACCATAAACACGAGATACCATCACTTACATATAAAAATATTTTCTTCTTATATAAGAAAATATTTCAATGTTAGGAAAGACATTTTGTAAAAAGCAAAAATGGATAAAAATCGCATTATAAACTTAATGTTCAAATTCAAAGAATCTAGAAATTCAAAAAATATTACAAAATAGATTTCGTATCCGATTAAGGGGATGCTAAAGCTAAGGCCGAACTTCCTCGACGTCGGTAATGTCAACTCTGTCAACTAAAGCAAAGGCCGAACTGATATTGGAGACCTCGCGTAGATAGTGGTGACAACGCGAAACTCCGGTTTCAGTGTTACCAACTTATTTCAGATTCTATGAAGTGGTGTATGTCCGTACACGTACACACACCACTGAATTGCTCACACGGACGCACGGTAGAGAGACATATGCTATAGACGCGGCAACGCCGCGCGGCGTTGCCGCGTCTTGGATTCTTTAGCAATACGGCCTGAACCTGAAAATGCTTTCTGGCCGTCTGTAGCAGAAGGCAGTAACGTATCAAGGCTGATAAGCACCCGCTTTTTATAAATTATATATATTCTTATGCATACATGTGCGTATATATATATATATATAATATGTATCTAATTATTATGTGTATGTTTATAATTGTCTGATGACAAATAATAACAGTAGCATAATTGAGAATGTGAATTAGTATACATAGTATGTATTGACGCGGGTACTTATTAGACTTGGCAATTTACTGCATCTCTTGCACCTCTAATAATTTTTTTCTGGTAATGTAAATGAATGATGTAAAACTCTTTCAAAGGATCTATCCATTCTTGATGGGGTAAAATAATAACTTTTATAACAAATGCAATAAATATTAAATTTATAGTATTGATTTATATATAACTAATTTTATTCTGTCTTTATATAGAAAAATATACCTCAGTCTTAGCATCAGAGTAGAGGGTAGCGGCAGCTGATGAACAGTATAGATAACAAAACTGAATAAAAATCTTAATTATTATAACATAATCCCAGTAAACCAGTTTGTAACTGTTATGTAACTTAGGGAGCACATGGAAAGAACATTTCATTAGTACCTATACTTTACTTCTGTAAAAAAATTTTGCGATCTATAAAGCCGTTTCAAAGAACGAACTTTGACAGATGTATGTCGTATAGATGCCTCGTTAGACAAGGACAGATATCTCTCGTATTATTCCTTTCTCTCCTATGTATGTAATTTGCATGCACCTATTTATTCCTCTTTCTCTCTCTTTCTCTCTTTCTCTCTTTCTCTCTCTCTTTCTCTCTTTCTCTCTCCATCCCTGCCCCTCTCTCTCTTAGTACACTGGGTAGCGTACACTTAGTATGGTAAAATCAGGATTTTTTAGAAGTGTGGTGTTAGGATTCTAGGGTATATTTGAAGAAAAAAAACGGTAATGTTATTTAGGACAAGAAACTCTATTTATTATTTCGTTGATAAAATGTTGGGAAATATAAACGAAAAAATACATATATAAATGAAATATATTATATTATTTTTTTTATTGTTACTGTCGAAAATAAATAATATTACATAAAACTAGTAATGCAATTCAACATAGATATACATACACACGCACACGCATACGCAATCGCACATACATATGCATACGCACATACATATTATTTTTATTATTTTTTCTGTGGGCCCCAGGCCCCGTCCACGATGACGATATCACGGACATGGGACGTCTCCAGGATCATGCTCCGATTACTTTGTACTAACAATAAGAATAATTCTGCATACTTTTTTTATTTTGTGCCTTTATATCATATGTATTTTTCAAGCATATAATAGCAACCTCGCAAAAAATGTCTTTTTTTATTTCAATTTCTGTTTCAAAAAGAATGTTTTTTTTTATATATATTTGCTTGTCATAGTGATTGAGATACGCAAGAACGCGCATAACGTGCAGTTTACGCCGAAGTGGCTGTTCGCGAGCGATATGTTTCGTCGACGGATGATTAGCTAATTATGGATTGTATACAGAATACTGGATATTTGCGTAAAGTATCGTTGCCTCGCGAATAAAGTCGAAGGACCGTCGAGAAGAGGAAGCTCGCGGTGCTTTCATTTCTCTTCCGAGTGCGCTTCAATCTTTTATCCGTTTTCTATTCGCCCTCGTTTTCGTTTCCATTGCCAGTATGCGACAGCCGTTACTGCACTCCATGAAGGGTATCATTGCATGATTTGTCGAATAATACTTAAGCAAAAGAGATGTCTTTCCTTGTGCTTAGAAATCCAAAAAGATTATTTCGAGAATCATAAAGAAATTTTATTCTGTTACTGTCTAATCGTTTTTATACATTTATAAGATTACAAGTATACATAGGACTTGAAAAGAAAGGAAAAAGGTAATCGTCGCGTTTTTTTTTTTCACAGAGACGGGCAAACGTGAAACTGTGTTATTCACGTTGCCCGACTAAATCAAACTCGGATGCTACAAGTATCTAGTGTTTATCCAGCGGGACTTTTAGGATGCCGCGAATGCTGATATCAAGAATAATTATGATTTATCTTACTTAGTGGAGTACGTACATCTTTTCGGAAATGAAGACGATGACGACGATGACGATCAAACGAACGCTTCCGTTCTTGTCCCAAAATTGTTTTCGTTTTCTCTTGTAGCGAACGTTTCGAGGAATTTGCTTACGACGGTTCGTTAGCATATGTCTCGCGGTAATCAACAATTACACGGAGCCGTCATGTTTTCCACAACGCGTAGGGAAAAAATTAAATGGTTTTTAATATATATTCAGAGAATGTTGATTCATCATATTATTCTTTCAAACTTGCTTTTCTCCTTTTGAAAATTTACACCAAGAGAAACTTTTGTTACATGTTACTTTATATTGATTTTTTTTAACATCTTTATTTCTTAAAAAGGAAACGAAAACCGTAGAAAAAAATTATTAAACTTATCTTTATCGTGTTGGGAATTCATTCAATTTTATCGCTACGTGTCTCAACTTCTCTTGTTCAAAACAAAAAACTAATTTATAGCTTTTGATTTTACATATAATTGCTAAATTTCAGTTTTGACACATGCGATTTGTGCGAGCTTATTTCGTGGAGCAAATATTTTGTTGCGTTTTCGAGAAAGTGTTTATCCGATCATTAGCAAAGCGACGCGATGCATTTATATTCGATCACGAGGGACTATGCGCAAATTTTTGCATCGTTTGCGGATTTTATAACTCTATTGACGAATATAAGATCTAAGATCTTTCGCATAATTGATTTACGATTAAACTCGCGCTTTATTGAGGCTCAGATGTACACCCGTCTGTATCACGTCAATAAAAATCTGACAGCAAAACGTGTATATGAATTCATTCGTTTAGCAAAGGATGCGCGTTGACCTTAGAAGCGCACGTTGGAATTTCATCCGGAGGGAAAAAAACTTTGTCGCGTTTTTTTAATATTTCTGATTCTCAAAATAAATTCTTCGTGTATATTTTTTCGTGCTCATAATATTATTTGATACGCGCCCCCATACGCGCCGCCATACGCGCCGCCGTACGCGCTGCCGTCGGCGTCAAAATGACCTTATATATAATTCATATAAACTCATTATATGAACTATAATAAATAGAGTTTCTTGTCCTAAATTACATTACCGTTTTTCTTTCTTCAAATATACCCTAGAATCCTAACACCACTCTTCCAGAAAATCCTGATTTTACCATACTAAGAGTAGCTACCCAGTGTACTTGTAAGAGAAAGAGAGAGAGAGGGACAGGGATGAGAGAGAGGGAGAGAAAGAGAGAGAGAGAGAGGAATAAATGGGTGCATGCAAATTACATACATAGGAGAGAAAGGAATAATACGAGAGATATATGTCCTTGTCTAACGAGGCATATCTGTACGACATATCTCTCAAAGCTCGTTTTTTGAAACGGCTTCATAGATCGCAAAATCCTTTTACAGGAGTAAAGTTTAGGTACTAATAAAGGGTGGGATTGTAAAATAATTAGTAATAATTGAAAAAAATGTAAAAATGCCTAACGAGATATCTGTACCACATGGGCCCGCTTCTCTAACGAGAAAAGCGCAAACACTGCTCTAACAGAAAGGCTGCTGATTGGCTATCGCACAGTTTTTAGCCAATAAGCTTGCAGCTTTTCTGTTAGAGCAGAGTTTACGCATACGTTTGTAGATAGAGAATCGGGCCCTTATCTGTCAAAGCTCGTTCTTTGAAACGGCTTCATAGATCGCAAAATCCTTTTACAGGAGTAAAGATTAGGTACTAATGAAGGGTGGGATTGTAAAATTATTAGTAATAATTGAAAAAAATGTAAAAATGTCTAACGCGATATCTGTACCACATATCTTTCAAAGCTCGTTCTTTGAAACGGCTTCATAGATCGCAAAATCCTTTTACAGGAGTATAGTTTAGGTACTAATAAAGGGTAGGATTGTAAAATAATTAGTAATAATTGAAAAAAATGTAAAAATGCCTAACGAGATATTTGTATCATATATCTGTCCTGGTTCGATTGCTGTGTAGGAACCAGACAATGTAGCCAACCCCGAAACTGCCCACAGCTGCGTGCGCCATCTCGCCATCTTTCGCAAGATCCGTGAACTACTGCTGTGACATAATTGCTGCTCTGCGTGAATATTTTTGTGAAAAATATACACGATCGTTTCAAAGCTCTCATTTTTATTCCAGGCTTTCAATCTCAATTTCAAAGGTACGTTATTGTTTGTGCACGTCTTCTGAAGGGTGGGAAAGTTTAATTTCGTACATATTACGTATACAACTGTTTATATCAGAAAATAAGGTTATGAGGTGACAGCATTTAAAAATATTTTTCAATTATTACTAATTATTTGACAATCCCACCCTTCATTAGTACCTCTACTTTTCTCCTGTAAAAGGATTTTGCAATCTGTAAAGCCGTTTCAAAATGAGAGCTTTGAAATGAATTGTCGGTAATTTGGACGGCTTTAGCATCCCCTTAATCCTTAATTTAAATAATTTAATTTTAATATAAAAAAATAAGACGTGTTATAGCTTGTCGAAAGCTAAGTAATGTTACGGCCGATATTCCGAGCAATATTAGAGTATTAATAAAAAGCTATAATACATTTTGAATTATAATTATCGAGTCAACGTTTCGACCTACTTGGTCTTCCTCAGGGCAGTACATTCAAACTTACAAGTAATATAAATAAAAATAATAATAACTGTTAGAGTTTACTTTATCAACACTGAAAATTATAGTCATCGCCGATGAACGATTACGACACGCAAAAGACATAAGGTCAAAGCCAACTTCGAATTAAACGCCGTCACAGGCCACATAATTACAATAATTGTTACCTATTGCAATAAATCTTGATCTGAGTTGCAGTTGACGGAGATGCTAATTTCGTGCATTTTCTGTATATTTTAAAAGGTTCTTGACGCAACACCGATCTCTACTTCCATTTAATATCGGACATGACAATTTCCGACGTTGAGCATGGCTGATACCAGGATCATACAGAGGATTGCCCCTTTTAAAATATACGGAAAATGCACGAAATTAGCATCTCCGTCAGCTGCAACTCAGATCAGGATTTATTGTTATCGGTAACAATTATTGTAATTATGTGGCCTGTGACAGCGTTTAATTCGAAGTTGGCTTTGACCTTATTTCTTTTGCGTGTCGTAATCGTTCCATCGGCGATGACTATAATTTTCAGTGTTGATAATGTGAACTTCAACAGTTATTATTATTTTTATTTATATCACTTGTAAGTTTGAATGTAATGCCCTGAGAAAGACTAAGTAGGTCGAAACGTTGACTCGATAATTATAATTCAAAATGTATTATAGCTTTTTATTAATACCCTAATATTGCTCGGAATATCGGCCGTAACATTACTTAGCTTTTAATTTTAATATTTCATTTACTTATAAATAAGATACGAAAGATAATGCGACATCGTAAAAATTATAAAATATTGCGAAACAATTTTTCATATAATTACATATGCATTACGTGTACAATAGAATAATTATAGGTAATAATGTTGTAATTATAATTATCAT
>NW_020226914.1:0-1025 GCF_003070985.1 Temnothorax curvispinosus
TGTTATTGCAACGTACTTTAGCTGTAAGCTATCTGATAAAAAGAAAAAAATATTTTTTTTAGCATAAAATGTATATTAGGTATATATAGAATATTTCTAGGGATTAAATAATGTTACGAATTATAATTTAATTATAATTATAGATTATAAATCCTTCTTAATTTATACGAGCAAATTAATATCATATCTGAATTTTTATTTCCCAGGTGCAATTTTTCCTAGCTCTGCTGCAGAACCGAGTAAATTTGCCTTTGAAACTAATAATGCTGGAAAATTCAGCCTTGAAAACCTAAAAGAAGAGACATGCACATAAGCTAATGGATCATCAATGGGATTATAACAATTCATTGGCAATTGCTGGCGGATTTGATCGTTTACCATTATTTTATAAATTAGGTTATAATGCATGGTCAGTTCAAAGATCTATAAATCTTTTACGTTATAAGGATTCTAAATTTATTGTTTCTGAAAATGGACAAAGCGTTGAATTAGTTATACCAGAATAAAACCTCAAAAACTTATAATGATAATTTAACCTCTAAAATTTTATAATGGTAAAAGTTTTTCTAGAATTCTGATAATATAGTATTTTAATTATGAATTAAACATAGATTATATGCGCGCATGTACGTATTAATTAATCATCGAAATTCGATGATCATGCATTTTTCACGCCTCTTTCAACGTTAATTGTGTGATCTATCACATTTTCTATTAGACCCCCAAATAAAATTTTATTGGGTAAAAATAGACCATTCTGTATAGAGGCCCTCCACCACCCCCGCCGATTCCAATAATTATTTTGTGTTAGATAAATCTAGATTCTAGCGGAATCACTTAATCGCGATTTACACTTACATTTTGGTAAACATATATAGACTGTACGCCTTATATGATGTGTAATTTTCATAGTATCTTATGGTCAAATTAGACCTACCTATTTGGGTTGTTCCTGGCCAAATCCATTTTGGCTGTACCTCAGCCAGAGAATGAGGAGACAAACTCCTTCGATACCGGCTGATTTT
>NW_020226915.1:0-1257 GCF_003070985.1 Temnothorax curvispinosus
CAAATCAAAACACTGAGTGTCCGAAATATTTGAATGAGTTGAGAATCTCTGGTGCAATATATTTTCGCGGTACATTGTGTTAGTCAAATGATTGATCGTTCTGTTATCATTTTTCGCATCTCTAATCAATTACCACAAACACTGATAATGCTCTTAAATCATCGTTAATTATCACCGGTTCCACGCGAGTTAACGCTCTTTATATGCGCGCGTACTTAACATTTGGATGTTGAATACCAGCTCTGTTGATATTCAATTAAAAGATCATTTATAACTTGTTTGACGGCTCATTGACTCGCGTCATCACGCCGAAGAAAGTCACAGCGGGTTTTTCTGACGTAAATTGACGTACGAATTGTGGGGGGAAGGCTCTTGCCAATACGAATCGGTGACGTTAAACTTTTCGCATCCTCATCGTCACGTGTAGGTGACACGAGAAATCTTCTCTCTGATTTTGTCCCGCTCGAAATCCGCTCGAAAATGCGCGAGTGCATTGCATTACAATGTTTTTTTAAAGACAATGCTCTGATATCATATTTTATATTATTTAAACAATAACTTTCCTAAATAATTTTCCTTTTTATGTACCTACATAATTATTAGAGAAAACTGAAATTATAACCGACATAAAGACAGAGAATGGCTGCTCAAATAAATAATAAAAAATCGTTATAAAAAACTGATTGTTGCACCGAGAAATGGTTAATCAAATTTACTTTTGAAATCGAGTATGCAATATTTTTATAATCGATATCCAATAAAAATGTCTGCGGCTAAAGAATTTCAAAACTTTTGTAATTTTTTTTTAATAAATATATTTCTAATAAGGGAATAAAATAAAAATAAATAAAACACGAAAGAATGTAAAATTAAACCTGATAAAAATAGAAAAAGCTAAATATGCGTTGAGAACTACTATACCTGCGTCAAGCGTAAGTTCAACTTTCTTAAACATTTATATTGCCTCATGCAATATTATACAAATGTGACGTGAGACCTCGTGACTGGTCCCAGGACTCCCAGGACAGAAATGCCTTTTCGCGCTCCGCGCCATGAGCAATGAGATTTCAAGGTAATCCCGTTGTTTTGCGGCATTTTAATCGGTCACGTGCTTTCAGTTGATCTACCAATCTGATAACACGCTGCGGTGCCAGAGAGCTTTGCGGTTCGACAATAAATCCATATCGAACCGACCCATATAGAGATACGAAAAAAATATAGACGTTGAGCGATCTCCACGGATATCCTTTGATTTTT
>NW_020226916.1:0-10507 GCF_003070985.1 Temnothorax curvispinosus
TTACTGTTTCACTTGTGTAAGATATACAATATTGCAGTGATCGAGCGAGGGGATGAAACGTTTTGCTCTACTTGCCTCGACGATTCGTCGAGCTATTTTCGAGCGAAATGTAGTAATCTCACGTTGGTTACAAATACCTTTATTACATCGAATTGGATTACGTAGCACGCGGCAAGATTTTATTCAGATGATCGCGGCAAAACAGAACAGAATGTAGACTCTTTACCTGTCCCACAGCTTTCTCTTGGTTCTCTCGTGTCGCTCGAACCCTCAAACTTCCTGTGCTCGCTCAATGTTTACGATTCTAGGACTTTTCAAAGAATAATTGAAACCGACAAGCGTTATCCGAAAGAAGCACCGTATGTCGTCTCGTTGGAAAAGAATTTCATTCGGATTGATTGTTATTAGCCATGTGACCGGCGTAGCTAATGAGACACCATTCGCTGCGCGTCACGTGACTTTCGATAGCGCGGATTCGACCGCGCGTAAAGCCGTCAGATTTTTCCCAGAATTCAGGATGAGACATTGGATCAGTTTTCTAGTGCTGAACTGTCTGTACTAGTTCAGCGTTTATCTTTTTCCTTCCAAAGTGGAGTACAAAAAAAAATCTCCGAACTCGTGCAGCCACTTCAGCAATAGAAAAAGTTCAGCAGAGCTTTATTACAGCGATAAGCTCGACCTCTTTGAACGCAACGTACATTTTAACATGTCAAAAGTGATATACGCTTCCCGGTATATTGTTCTTTACATTGGAGGTTATTTGAGCTGTGACGAGTAGGCTGCTTAGGTTTTTTTTTTTTAATTATTTGTATAGAAATAACTTAAGAAACAATATGAAATCTTCAAAAATTGATCGGCATTTGAATTTGTTATAGAAAACATAAAAAGCGTCAGTAGCCTTGTACACTTATATATAATCATATAAATGTATACATTATAATATATTACATTATATTATTAAATATATATAGGTTGATTGATTGCCACAAGATGAACTTTAACGGTGCTAAGAGAAGCACTTCCATTTTGCAAGAACTAGCCGCCGAAATAAAAATCATCTATACGTTGTCAGCACTCTCCGAGCTCCACTAATTGCTGGCAACAGCGAAGGATAGAATTTTAATCTGCATGAGAGGCAATCAAGAATTCACAAACGGATTTTCGCAGAGACATAGCGACGACGCAATCCTGTCGAAAAAAAGTTCTTTCTGTGCTCGAAGAAGCTACATAGAATATTAAATTTATTGTACGTAAAAAGGGCCGGGGAAGGAGTCTTGTAAACGCAATAAAGTTCCATTATTATTATTAACTAGCTGGTTACCCGGGCTTCGCCCAGAGGACATGTGTAATAAGACATGCAAATAGTCTCTCTCTCTCCCTCCCTCTCTGTCAATCCCTCTCTCCCTCCCTCCCTCTTTTCCTCTCTCTCTCTCTCTCTCTCTCTCTCTCTCTCCCCCTCCGTCTCCGTCTCCGTCTAGGAAAAAAACAATATTCTATTAATAACATTTTGGATTTTAGTTAATATTTACATATAACTTTAGAAAATCGTCATGTTCTACATTTTATCAGTGCTTTTTGATGATTTGTCCCCTTCGACGTTTTTCCTTGATTATGATCCATTCCGCGGCAACCTCTAAAGCAAGAGATGCTAATTCCTTGATCTTGTTTTGCACGGTATCGTTTTTGCTCAATGCCTTCAGTTGTTCCATTTTATGTCTGTTTCCATGAGTTTTGCAGCGACGTCGTTCATGCTTCTCATTACGTTTAGCACAATTTTAATATTACTATATTGTACGTTTGGATTAGAGAGGAAATAGCGTAGCTTTTTCATCGAAAAATCCAAGTTGAGTATTTTCTCACAAGTCTTTTTACTGACCGCCGTAATTCTCGCTAGACCTCCAGTATCAACTGTCTTATTATCTTCATTTTTGTCGATTCGTCGTTCCACAATGTATCGAACACAAGATACATAATTCTAGAATCTAACTCGCGACATTGGATAGTAATTTCACGGCATAAAGTCAAATTTTCAAATAGTAGTGCGGATTTGAGTTTTAACATGTAGTTATCCGATTTCTCAAATCCTGCCTCGTTAAATATACGTTTTCGCATTTTGTTGTTCCCAGCCGGAATGCTAGCGTCTTTTCGACGTCTATAGATGTCGATAGATGTCGAATCGACATCTATAAGATGTCAATTCGACGTCTATAGACGTCGGCGTTCCGGCTGGGTTGACGCTATAGCTAGATTGCACAAAACTGTTGGAGTCTCGCAAGTCTCAATCACGGAACACTCCGGGTTCAGGAAATTTACAATCGGCCGAACAACCTCCATGATTAGTTGACCAAGAAATGCAATCTCAGGATCTATTGTGAGTGCCAGATGCACCAAGGCTTGCGAAACGTATTTCTTTCCCTTGTCTGTACCATCCAGCGCTAACGACAACAATGCCTCCGTACCGCCTTGTTGAACAACTACTTCTCTCACATCTTCTGGAATACATATCGCGTTCAATACGCGGGCTATCAATTTTTTGCAGTTCCGGTTGTCCGTTTTGGTGAGGCTCGCCAAAGCGCTGGTGACACCGGCCTTTGCTAACGCGCACCGTCTTTTATTCACGAATTCGTCGGTGTTCAGTTTCTCGTTTTGCCCGAAAATGTGATGATCCCGGCCAAACTTTAGCAATTCGTTCATTTCGGGTATGAGTTCTTGATTGTCATAAGCGTTACACAAATTTACCAACGTCGTGACCACGGCATAGAGTACCGACTGATCGTCAGTCTTGGCAAGCTCGATAATCGCTTCAATGGCTTCTTCGTCTTCGATCAACTTCTCTTTGATCGCGGCGTAGATGGTGAGATACGACATGCTTATAATGGCCCATTTTTTCATATCTTCTTTCTTGGGATTGATCAAGAAACGCCTGGAAATCTTGGCCAATTCCTTCGTTATTTCATAAGGGAACGAATTGAAAATCGCGATATTGCGTAAACTGCTCTCTTCGAATCTGCTCAACTTGCACAGACTCACAAACGCTTGGACCCGAATTGAATCATTCTTAGATCGATACAGGTTCTCCAGTGTTTCTATACCTTTTTCAAGGAACACGTTGAGATAATTGTACTTAGTCGCAGCGGCGAAGATACATTCACAAACCACTTTTTGTTATATGTCATCCGTTTCCGCCATATCGAGGATTATCTCAAACCTCCCTTTTTTATAAATAATTGCGTCCGCAACATCTAACGGGCCGAATATTAAGGTTGTTATCGCAACTACTGCACGCACCTATAAAGCAATCAATTAATTTATAATTTTTTTGGTTAAACGATAATTAATTTAAAAAATATTAATATACAGTTAGTTTTATTTGATTTTAATTAAAAATAGGAGAAATCTCTGGTTGGAGAAAATAAGAGAAATTAAGTTTCAGAAAATACATAAATGAAAAAGTCACAATCTCCAATAAATTTTGATTAAACTCTCATATTTTTATAATCGTATTTTAATGTAAAACAGAATATACAATACTGATAATTGAAAAAAAAATATATTTTGACATTGTTGCTTAAAAAGTAGAATTTAAATTGGTCAAAAACGCTATTTAAAAGATGACCCTTTAGTTTTAAATAATTTAAATAATGGAAAAAGATGTTGGAAAATACCGTCAATTCTGTACTAACAATAAGTAATGTATAAGACAAATGCAAATTGTCTCCAATAAAATCATCGACGGCGTTGATAAATGTTCTCTTTATCATCATCATAGTACATCTTTTTATATACTTTTGCTAAGCACACACTGATTAAAGATCGCGTAGAAGACGTAATGTTCATCGAGGATTCTTTGTATTTGTATTCCTCCAATTGACTGGCCACCTTTATTAATTTTTTCAAACCGTCAAATTCGATCAATCGTTTGGCCCAGTCTAACGTAGCATAATAAATGTTACGTATAATAAATTTTATTATTGCGTCTCTAGCAAGGCCTGTTATCGTTTTACTTTTTACACTATTCAACAAGCACGATAGAATTGTGTCAATTTCTTTCTTATGTTCTTCGCACAAAGCCTCGTCGGGTTTTGAATCGGGTTCGTTATTCATGCCGCTATAGGTGTTCAATATATTCTGAAATTGAAATAACCAAGAAATTATTAAATTATTAATTACTGAAGTACGTGCATGATAACTACACGTTTTTCGCTTAAAATATTTACTTGTAAATATTTTACTTGTAAATATTGAGACGCGTTGACTCTATCTGAATATGTGCTGTTCATCATTTTCAGACACCAAGGCAGCTAGACCGACGTATTTCATAATGGATTCGGTTTGACTAATATTGTTTTTGCATAACTCGCTTACAATACGAATCGCGCTACAGATCATTTTCTCGTTCTTTTGCAATTTCACAACATGTGTGATTTTGATTCGAATAAATTTTTCTCTTCGAAGATCTTCTCGGCACCAACTTTCTCACGTGCGAGCACAAGCAGATTTGTCATAGCGGTTTCACGTTTCCCCTTTTCTGCACTCATGTTAAATGCTAGATCCAACATTGTGTATACCTAATAAAAAGCAAAATTAAGCGTATACTTAAATATAATAATCTGTAAAAAAATTTAAATAACTGTAAAAGATAATATTTATGACGTGTTTTTTATCCATTTAATGTGTGTAGACTATTAACGATAAGAGCTAATAATTACATAATAATAAAAACAAAAACTTTAATCCATTTGTCAAATTAAATGTAGCATTGAATGAAAGAAAAACTCTTATTATACTAATATATCTAGTACGAGAAATGTGTTACAGTTATTATACAGTTATTATCGAGACCAAATTATCATGTCTTGCTAGTAAATGAACTTTTGTAATAGTTATGTACTTTTGTAATGTATACACATTTACTTTGGCTCTAATTTCTGCATTTTTGTTAAGACGTTTTTGTAGAATTTCAAATAAGCGCGCCGCTGCGGGTTGAACAATTTTGTTATTTGGGTAAGATGAAACAATAATTTCCGCATCCCGATATGCCTCCTCGAATCTCTCTAACTCCATTAGCGCTTGACATCTGCGATACAATGCCTTGGGATCACTACGATGTATCATTAACGCCATGTCGCAGTCTTTAACCGCCTTGTCGTAATCATGCAGCGTTAAATAAACGGCAGTTCGATTTTTGTAGTACACTGCAGCTTCTTCAGCGTTGTCCTCTGCTAGTCTCAGTGCGTTTGTATAGTGATTCACTGCTTTAGCCCAATTGTTTTTTTTATACTCTTTGTTACCCTTTTCTTTCCATTCCTGTGCGGTCATATTTGACTCTGTCATGGTGGAATCTCTACAACATCAATTACATAATGCTATATTATATATTTTAACATGGAAAGACCATCTGCGATATTATATACATAGTATTTTAAATGCGGAAAGTGTAAATGACGTAATTATTACTAAATATTTATATGCAAGTATAAGACATTATATAATGGAGGGAAAATAAACACACAATTCAATAACAACAAATGCAATTATTAGCATAAGATCTTCATATAAATTGTAATTGATTGTTGCAATTTTTAAATTAAAAAGCCGACTTTTTTTACATTAAAAATCAGGTTTATTTTCGGTGAATCGTTGACATAATTAGGAGCATTGAGGTCGCTAATTGCAATTTAATTATTGTCGATCGAGGAAATTCGGGTTTGGATCGACGACGATTTAAGATGCTACACGAAAATATTTTATTTTGTTTTAACGTGAAAAATGCAATTATGTACGCTTCGCTGCAAAAGTCAGGGGCAATTTACGTTTCTCCATTTCTCGTGTCGGGAATTTAAATGCCTCGGCGAGAGCATCCGCTTGTTCTTTTTCGAAGAATTTCCTGATCTGGTACACTATAGTGCAATAAATATGAGTGAAACAAAATATACTTAATTCACTCTAACTTATTGCACCAGTTCAGGAAGTTTTTCGAAAAAGAATAGACGAAGGCTAGTTCAAGAAAGACGTGCGATTTATCTGAGAAGCGCGAAAAATTTTTTTGCGTGAGGTTAAATTTCAACATTTTATTTATATGTGGGCACTTAACGTGCCGTTAACCGTGTATTTGTTTAACTTTGATACATCCAGTCCTTTGGTTTGTTCAAACCCTAGTTCGGACGTGTTTCGTATAACAGACTGCCACAATTTCGAAAAAATGAATACTCGTTCAACAAAGACTTTAGATTCGTAAGAGGTCACATTTCGACAAGAAAAACATCACAGTACACGGAAATTAATCTCTCTATTACATAAAGAGAAGAGACATTATCGCATTGTAAAAATACCTTGGTCTGGAATCTGTTATAATATTACGATTTATTATAAAATTAGGACGTTTTGTCATTCGTCGTTGCTCTTTCTTCGTACAACATGAGATGTTCTTAAATGTGCGTTTATGTTAATGCTCTAATTGCAACTCATTTAGGAGAACTCCTGTACTGTTTAATAGCCCCTACCATAGAATTACTGGCTCGATCACTTAGCTTTACTGTTTCATTTGTGTAAAATGCTGTGGTCGAGTGGGGATAAAACGTTTTGCTCTACTTGCCCCGACGATTCGTTGAGGTATTTTCGGCCGTAAAGTAATAATAATTATAATCTTACATGTTTGTTACAAATATTTTCTTATTACATCGAATTGGATCACGTCAAACGCGCGGCAAGCTTTCATGTAGATCGTCGGCGAAATAGATCCTTTATTACCTGTCGGAGTGCTTCCTCTTTGTTCTCTCATGTCGATTCTAACACTTTTCAAATAATAGTTTTAACCGGGAAGCATCGGCATAGCTAATGAGGCACGACGCTGCGCGTCACGTGAATTTCGAAAGCGCGGACTCGACCGTGTGGAAGGCCGTCAGACTGATCTTTTGCAGAGTTCAGAACGAGACATTATACGGTGTCTTATATAAGCTCGAACTCGTCGAACGCAGCGCGCGACGAAACAAAGTTTCGAGCGAGACGTCAAGACGCGATAATTCGAAGATATTGTTTGCTGAAGTAAGATCTCAAACGACCAATAAGGATGTTCGGTTTGAATTACATCGAAATTAACTAGGATTCTAGCATCCTAGATAAGAATCCCCAAATTGTCGCCAAGATACGTATCCGCATATGCGTTAACGATCTTAAAGAAAGTAATGAAAATATAATATGTTAAGAATGCCATGAAATTTATAACACAAGTTTCATTATAAATAATGATTGCCTGCGTCAAATACACCGACGCTTTTTTTTTTAACCGTTCAAAACCGCGCGCAATTCTTCCGAAACCGTACAAGAATTTTTACAAGTGAGTGCAATTTCCATTTTGCAAAAATTAGGCGCCAAAATGAAAACCATTTATACGTCCGCGGCACTCTCCGAGCTTCACCGATTGCTAACAGCAGCGAAAAAAGAAATTTTAATTTGCAAAAGCGACAATCAAGAACTCACAAAGAGACTTTCGTAGAGACATAGCGACGACCCAAGCCTGTCGAGAAAGAGTATACTTCTGTGCTTGAAGAAGCTAGAATGTTATTTATGCAATAAGTCAAAATTAACTTACAGTTTAATAATAATAACATTGCACTTTTTGACGTAAAACTTACATACAAATCATAATCGATTGTTGCAACATTTTTATATTAGAGAGCAGCTAACTTGCACTAGCATTGAAAGACAGGTTTACTTTTGGTAAATTACCTGTGGCATAAATATAGGAGCATTGAAATAAAATATACACTAAATAATGCTATCGACCTATATTGATTGTAATTATTTATGACATTACACGTAGATACTTTAATTCGTTTTAATGCGAGAAAAGCAATTATGTACATTTCGCTGCATTAGTCAAGGGCAATTTACAGTTCTTTTTTTTATGAATCGAAAATTTATATTTTTCGACAAAAGCGTATCTGGGAAGGCATGTAATTTATCTGAGTTTCGCGAGAAATTCAATTTTGTGAGATTAAATCTCGTTCCATCGACATCTTTGTTTATATGACAGTATTCAACGTTTCGTCAACCGAGTGGTTGTTTTCGATTTTTTTCTTCGACACATCCAGTTCTTTGGTCTGTTTAAATCAGTTCGAACATGTTTTTTATAAACATATCGTCACAACGGCCGGTGGCATAAGGGTAGCATAAGAAAATGAAACTCGAGCAACAAAGACTTCAGATTCGTGGAGGGTCTCATTTCGACGAGATAAATATATTACAGTACACGAAAGTTAATTTTTCAGTTACATGGAAGAAAAGAAACATTATACAATTTATTATAAAATTAAGGTGCTTTGTCATACGTCGCCTGCTCTTTCTTCGTATAACATGAGATGTTTCTAAACGTGAGTTTATATATGTTAATGCTCTAATTGCAACTTATTCAGGAGAATTCATGTACTATGTTTATAATAGCCCTACAAAGGAATCACTGGCTCGGTCACTTTAGCTTTACTGTTTCATTTGTGTAAGATATACAATATTGTGGTCGAGCGAGGGGATGAAACGTTTTGCTCTACTTGCCTCGATGATTTGTCGAGCTATTTTCGGGCGAAATGTAGTAATCTCACGTTGGTTACAATGTTACAAATATCTTTATTACATCGAAAAGGATTACGTCGCACGCGGCAAGCTTTCATTCAGATGATTGCGGCAAAACAGAACAGAATGTAGATTCTTTACCTGTCCCACAGCTTTCTCTTGGTTCTTTCGTGTCGCTCGAGCCTTCAAACTTCCTGTGCTAGCTCCATGTTTACGATCCTTGGATTTTTCAAGGAGTAACTTAAACTGACAAGCATTATCCAAAAAAAGCACCGTGTGCCGTCTCGTTGGAATAGAATTTCATTCGGATTGGCTTTTTGTAACCACGTGACCGGCGTAACTAATGAGACACCTTTTGCTGCGCGTCACGTGACTTTCGAAAGCGCGAATTCGATCGCGCGTAAAGTCGTCAGATTTTTCGCAGAATTTAAAACGAGACATTGGATCAGTTTTCTATTGCTGAACTGGCTGCATTAATTCAGTGTTTATCTCTTTTCTTCCAAGGTGGTAAAAAAGATAATCTCTGAACTCGTGCAGTTCAGCAGAGCTTTGTTACAGCGATAAGTCCGAACTCTTTGAACGCAGCGTATGACACTTTAACGTTTCAAACGTGATGTACGCTTCCCGGTATATTGCTCTTTACATTGGAGATTATTTGAACTGTGACGAGTAGGCTGCTCAATTTTTTTTCTTATTTTCTGTGGAAACATGAGAATTCAGAAACAATAAAATCTTCAAAGATGCGGATTCAACATTTGAATCCGTTATAGAAAATAGAGTGTCAGTATAGCTTGTACATCTATATAATAATATAAATATATACATTATAATATATTATTATTAAACTAGCTGGTTACCCGGGCTTCGCCCCGGAAAACATATGTAATAAGACACGCAAATAGTCTCTCTCTCTCTCTCTCTCTTCCTCTCTCTCTCTCCCTCTTCCTCTCTCCCTCTCTCCCTCTTTCCCTCTCTTCCTCTCTCCCTCTCTTTCTCTCCCTCTCTCTCTCTCTTTTTTTTCTCTTTTTTCTCTCTCTTTCCCTCTCTCTCCCTCTCTCTCTCTCTCTGGAAAATTTCGTAACCGATTTCCAAAAAAATACCGGTTCCCAAAAAGATCGGTAACGAAAAACTATACAGTTTATAGCACTCCCCGTGCTATATTATTAAATATTTAATTAAATATTATTATTAAATATATACGTTGGTTGATTGGTTGCGCTGCAAGATGAACAAATGTTTAGCGGTGCTAAGAGAAGCGCTTCCATTTTGCAAGGATCAGGCGTCGAAATAAGAATTGTATACCTATATACGTTCGCGGCACTCTCCGAGCTCCACCCTTGCTAGCAGCAGCGAAGAAAGAAATTTTAACCTGCAAAAGCGGCAATCAAAAATTCACAGAGATTTTTGCAGAGATATAGCGACGATCCAAGCCCGTCGAGAAAGAGTATACTTCATCTGTGCTTGAAGAAGCTGGAATATTATTTATCATGGGTAAAAAGCGCCGGGACAGGAGTCTTGTAAATGCAAAGTTTCGTTATTTATTAATTATACTGTACATTGTGCTGTCATTTATTAGAATAAGAAGTAATATTCCATTAATATGTCATTTAGATCCCAATTAATTATTCACGTTTAAACTTTTTAATCGAATGTTCTATGTTATCAGTGCTTTGTGACAATCTGTTCCTTTCGATGTCTCTCTTAAGTTTGTCCCATTCCGCAGTAGCTTCTAAAATATGAGAAGCCAATTCCTTGATTTCCTTGTTTTGCACGGTGTCATCGCTCAATTCCCTCACTCGTTTTATTATTGTATCTGTTTTGATAAGTTTTGCAGCGACGTCTTTCGCATTTTGCATCATATTTAATGCAATTTCGGTACCTTTATATTGTAATTCATCGTCTGGATCATTGAGTAAGAAAGGTAGGAATGTCGGCCAAA
>NW_020226917.1:0-2399 GCF_003070985.1 Temnothorax curvispinosus
ATCGCCTGTTAATTTTTAGTAACACGTTCGTTATAACTATTATTAATCCTTTCACCACTTTTCCTTTAACCGAATGTAAGATGGATAATCTAGCTAATAATCAATAAAATTATTCAGTGCTTGACAATAAAATTGACTAGTGATAAAGAGTAAAATGAATTATTATATGCATACTATTTGCGTCAGCGTTTGCGCAAGTATAATAGAGATCAAACTATTTATTCTTAGCTTCGAATAGCTGTACATAATAGAAAAAACCTACATCTAAGCATGTTATCTATATCTCCGGATGTACAATGCCATCACAAGCAGAAAAATTGATCTTACAATTTAACTTAATTTCTTCTCTTTTATTTCTTTCCGATTGTAATATATGGGCAAACTTACGTAAAGATATGTTTCTTGAGAGAGACTGACCGATTATGCATAGGAAAAATAGGAACTTATTGAGATATGTTGTAAGAATAACATTCAGGATTAAGATATTAAACATAACGCAATCTGCCACAAGGTGTGATAATACATTCATCTTATGTTGCCTACAAAACATTAATTGGTTCAAAAAATATGCGAATTAAATATGTTACACTCAAACGATGTCACGCGTTTTAAATCTTGGATATTAAATCTTCGCTTTACCGTTTATTTTCTCCGGGCACTTTTCTCTGCATCCCAGCCCGTACCATCCTTCCTTGCAGGGTTGCGAGCAATCAGAGCTCTCCCAGCCCTTGGCGCAGACGCAACTTCCGGTCGTGGGATCACACGAACTGTTGTGCATGCATTCGCAATGTAAATGACAATCCTTGCCGTAAAGACCTTCCGGACACTTTGTTTCGCATCGTATTCCTGTTTCAACATTAAAGTAAAATCCATCTCGAGAAACGGCTCTCTGCTGCATGACTACTATTAAGAACTGTTTTTCATACGCTATCGCTTTACTCTTTACACTTTATATTACAATACCATTATTCAATTGACAATATATGCGGTACAGCTATACACAAGAACAAAAACAAAATAATATCAATTTGACTCTCTATTCTCCTTGAGTACATTTTGAATAATCTTGTTCACAATCGCTTTAACAATAATTTTTCTATTGATTCAACAATGACGTAACATGTTGATTTTCTCGACGAAAAAAATTTTTGATTAACGACTAAATTGGCGCGAAAATTAATTCAACAAACCTCGCCATTCCGGCTTGCAGTTGCAATACCCGGTAGTGAAATCACAATCCACGGTGTTCTCTTCGACACAGTTGCATCTCTGATTACATCCGTTTCCATAGAAGCCCTTTCTACAACGGTCCTGACATAGCATACCGGTGAAGCCAGCCGCACACGTGCACGTGCCTGCGTTTGTTTAGTTTTAAAATAACATATTATGTGTTCTGTGCAAGTAGTAAGAAAGAATTTAAAGTTAGGAATTCGTCGCGTATTTCTTTGTATGTCCCTTTTTAACGATATTGATGTAAAATTTTACTATCTTTATCGCGAAGAATCGAACCGGAACAGTCGCTACTTGATTGCCTTACCATTTTGCGGGTGGCAGGCTGCATTATTATAGCATTTGCATTTGCCTTCGCAATCCTTGCCATAGAATTTGTCATCGCACGGACGGTCACACAAGATACCGACCCATCCTGGTAAAATGTCGAAGAGATCGTGAAATTTGTGTTGTAATTAGCGATGTCGAATATCTTCATCGGAAATACGTTTATTAGCGAAACTTTAGTAAATAATTCTACTAAGTAACTAGTATTACTAGATAATCCTACTAACAAAGTGAAGTATGGTAAGTTCTATACAGATGAGCAATGAAAGTTACTGACGTGTACGAAAAATATCAAACAAAGCTGCGTCTAATACTATGCAAAATGTTACGCAGAATAATTGTGAAATAATATTGATAAGACTTCAGGAGACAATAAATAAAAGTAAGAATGACCAAACATTTAAACCTAAAAGTTTCACCCTGATACTAACATTGACTATTTCTTCTGTAACTAATTTATTTCTGTAACTATAGGTGCATCTAAAAGATTTTCTCTAAACGATAAGTTTATAATTACAAATCATCGAGTGTGAATATTCAAGTCACGCTTACCAGCCGTGCAATTGCAGCTTCCGTTCTCAGGCGAGCAGCTGGCTCCGTTTTTGCAGGCGCACTTCTGCACGCAGTCCTCCCCGAACGTATTCGCGGGGCACAGATTGCCGCAATCCATTCCGCGATATCCGTCCGCGCAAATGCAAGTGCCGTCGATGGGCGAGCACTGCGCGTTGTTCTTGCAGATGCAATGATTTTGACAACCCTTGCCGAAGGTATAGAAGGGACACGGCCTGTCACAGATTTTGCCGTCCCATCCCGTTTTGCAGGAACATTGTCCAGTCCACGGA